>NC_026000.2:131507844-131537170 GCF_000442705.2 Elaeis guineensis
ATGAATCTTTAGATTTGGTTATCCATGATTTCGATCTAGCCATGATTTGATTTGATCATGTTGGTTTCACCAATTGAGATATTGGACCAATCGTAATGTTGGATTGTGTCACCTAATCAATTTGAATTATACCTCATGAATTCTCTCTCCTCTGATTTTCTCTCTCCACTTGATTTTATGAAATCGATGAAGAAACCTCGGTCCTATCACTTCGAATCCGGATTTATCTGATAGTCAAACTTTGGATCGTTTAGATCCTAATTAGATTTTGATTAGATGAAATTAGATGATCGGACCCAATCTAAACCGTTGAAATATGGTATTCGTATTCTTTCTAATTATTGAAATTGATTCTGTATAGGATTGTGGATGTTTGATCATGGGATATCGTGATATGATCTACGAACAGAATTTTTGGAAGAAAATTTATAGAATTATGTGAATTTTATTGGAATGCGTTCGAGGTAAGTAATGTTCACTTTTTCTAGATTTATCCATAAATTATAATGTATTCTTCTGACATGATTTGTGAAACGATGCATGAATTGGATGAATGGTATTTTGTTATGAAAATATCTTATTTGAAATGTATGATGAAGCATGATTGAACATATTGATTTCATGATGCATTATATTGATTGATTTTGATACTACATGATTATATATTTTATTATCAAAAATTAGAATATGAAACTTGATTTATGAAGAATTATGATATAAGAAACAATAAGAATTGACAACCTGACTATGTAAAGGACCTTGCCAATGGGGGCATATACGTTGGCAATTGATTGTCCTGAGGGTTTATGTCACCAGCGAGACCAGCGACATGTCGCCAGAGAGACCAGCGACAAACCGCCAGCGAGACAGCGGTTCCAAAGGACATGGCTGTCAGATGATTCGCAGCCTACCGCAAGCAGATACACGGTATTATGACCCTGCCACAGGAAAAATATGGTCATAGCTCATGGTTGACGAAAAGAAATTGAAGAACAAAGAAATTGAAATCCCGAAAGAAACTTGAATTTTCGAAAAGAAATGAACTTGACATGAATTATATTGCATAATTGAAATTGATTTCGAATTGATGAACTCTATATGCTTATTTTATATAAATGATTATTTACTTAAATGCCTGATGAAATCTGTTGGGAAGTGATCATTGCTTACTGGGCTGTCTAGCTCATTACCTCCTATTTTACTATTTTTACAGATGTTGAAGAATTAAGATGATACAAGATATAAATGGAAGAGTGATCAGAAGCAGAATCTTCATACTTTTATTTTAGGTTGAAAGGCTTATTGAATTTGATGCAAAGCCTTTGAATCGTTGTTGAATTTATTGAGATATTAAAAGAAAAAGTTTAGGTCGTTATATTTTAGATTTAAATTGTTGACTAATTATTCCGCTGTTGTTTTAGGATAGATGATAAGATGCCTTGCATGCTTATGGGAAGAGTTTTCTATGAGTATGCGGCGGTTGCCATGACCCTCGATTCAAAATCTCGGGTCGGGGGCGTGACATCGAGGCCGTGCGAGCCCAGCTTCATGCATCCAACCACAGAGGTGGCTCCTCCTGCCATGGCTGAGATGACCTTCCTTGTTTCTTGGCTATGTACCGTGACTGCTGTGAGGATTATATGAATATATATGTGTGAGATCCGGCCCAAGCAATGAATCCAAAGTCCAAAAAAAAAAAATAAATAAATAAAAAATAGAGGAGAAGAACTTCCGAAGGGAGTCTTCTTCCTCCGTTCACCGGCTCCTAATCGGAGTCGGAAACAGGTTCCCTCCGGCCCTATTTAAGGAGGAGAACCCTCCTCTCTCCTCTCATCGAGAAATCCGGGGCAAAACGGCGGCAATCGCCGGAAATTCTTCACGGAGACCCGTCGCTGTGCCGTCCAATTTCTCGCCGGAAAAGCTTCGCCGGCGACGGAGGTAAGCCTCCTCCTCTTCCTCTCTTCTCCCCCTTCCTTCCCGTGCCGATGTGCACGCTCGCCGGCGACCGGAGTCGCCGGATTTTGTTGCGGAAGAATTTTCTTTTTTTTGCCGTTTTGCCGTCGCCGGTGGTCACCGCCGACCACTGGTTTGGCCCTCTTCTTATCGGCGAGTCACCCCCTCCTGCCGACGGCCGCCCCACGCCGGCTGCGCCGCCGGCCGGCCACCCAACGAGGGGACCTCACGGTCCCTGTTTCAGCCCACAACAAGCCCACGGGAAGAAGAAAAGAAAAAGAAGAAGGAGGAAAAGAAAAAGAAAAAGGAAAGAAGAAGAAGGAAAAGAAAAGAAAAGAAAAGAAAAAGAAGAAAAGAAGAAAAAGAAAAGAAAAAGGAAAAGAAAAAAAAAAGAAAGAAGAAAATAAAATGATAATAATATAATAATAATAAATAAGATTTTCTCCTCTCTCTTCCGCGAAGAAAAAGAAAAAAAAAGAGAGAAAAGAAAAGAAAAGAAAAAAATTATTAAATTAATTAATAAATAATGATATAAATAATAAAATATGAGAAAGAGAGTTTCTCTCTCTTCCCTCTCTCTCTTCAACCTGAACTAGTATTTTCTCTCTCTAGAATTGGACTTTCTCTCTCTACTTTCTCTCTCTAGAATTCTCTCTCTAGATTATCTCTCCTAAGATTTTTAGAATTTTAAGAAGAATGATGATGAATTTAAATAATCCTCGCGATGGATTTTTGATCCGTGATCGTCGGACGGTACACCGACATCCACTTTGATCAGATCAAGTATTTTTAGATTTTATTTCTCATGATCTTATTGAATTGTCCACATGATAATCTTAGCATAATTTGATCTGATCGATCGAATTTGTTGAATCATATCGTTTGAGGAGTTCAAGATGAGTTTTCTCTCTCTAAAATTTTCTCTCTCTAAATTTTCTCTCTCTAAAGTCATTTCTCTCTCTCGATCGATTTCTCTCTCTTGATCGATTTATCAATGAGAAATTCTTTCAATAGTCCTGATCTGATTCTAATGAAGAATCCTGATCCATGATTGTCAGACAGCGTACTGGCACCCACCTTAATCAGACCATGAATTTTTAGATTTGATTATCCATGATTTCGATCTAGCCATGATTTGATTTGATCATGTTGATTTCACCAATTGAGATATTGGACCAATCGTAATGTTGGATTGTGTCACCTGATCAATTTGAATTGTACCTCATGAATTCTCTCTCCTCTGATTTTCTCTCTCCACTTGATTTTATGAAATCGATGAAGAAACCTCAGTCCTATCACTTCGAATCCGATTTGATCTGACAGTCAAACTTTGGATCGTTTAGGTCCTAATTAGATTTTGATTAGATGAAATTAGATGATCAGACCCAATCTAAACCATTGAAATATGGTGTTCGTATTCTTTTTAATTATTGAAATTGATTCTATATAGGATTGTGGATGTTTGATCATGGGATATCGCGATATGATCTACGAACAAAATTTTTGAAAGAAAATTTATAGAATTATGTGGATTTATTGGAATGCGTTTGAGGTAAGTAATGTTTCACTTTTTCTAGATTTATCGATAAATTATAATGTATTCTTCTGACATGATTTGTGAAACGATGCATGAATTGGATGAATGGTATTTTGTTATGAAAATATCTTATTTGAAATGTTATGATGAAGCATGATTGAACATATTGATTTCATGATGCATTATATTGATTGATTTCGATACTACATGATTATATGTTTTATTATCGAAATTAGAATATGAAACATGATTTATGAAGAATTATGATATAAGAAACAATAGAATTGACAACCTGACTATATAAAGGACCCTGCCAATGGGGGCATATACGTTGGCAATTGATTGTCCTGAGGGTTTATGTCGCCAACGAGACCAGCGACATGTCGTCAGAGAGACCAGCGACAAACCGCCAGAGAGACCAGCGGTTCCAAAGGACATGGCTGCCAGATGATTCGCAGCCTACCGCAAGCAGATACGCGGTATTATGATCCTGCCACAGAAAAAATATGGTCATAGCTCATGGTTGACGAAAAAATTGAAGAACAAAAGAAATTGAAATTTGGAAAGAAACTTGAATTTTTGAAAAAGAAATGAATTTGGCATGAATTATGTTGCATAATTGAAATTGATTTCGAATTGATGAACTCTATATGCTTATTTTTTTATAAATGATGATTTACTTAAATGCCTGATGAAATCTGTTTAAAAGTGATCATTGCTTACTGGGCTGTCTAGCTCATTACCTCCTATTTTACTGTTTTTACAGATGTTGAAGAATTAAGATGATACAAGATATGAATGGAAGAGTGACAAAAGCAGAATTTTCATACTTTTATTTTAGGTTGAAAGGCTTATTGAATTTGATGTAAAGCCTTTGAATTGTTGTTGAATTTATTGAGATGTTAAAGAAGAAATTTAGATCGTTATATTTTAGATTTAAATTATTGTCTAATTATTCCGCTGTTGTTTTAGAATAGCATGATAAGATGCCTTGCATGCTTATGGGAAAAGTTTTCTATGAGTATGCGGCGGTTGCCATGACCCTCGATTCAAAATCTCGGATCGGGGCATGACAATTAATATGGTATCAGAGCATAAGTGGATGAATTATGAAACATAGAATCAGATATAGAATGGGTGTAAGTGGATAGGCACCAGAGACATTATAGTGTAGATCTTTGATGATTGTAGTGGGAGAAATATTTATAAATTTTGATTAAATATTGAGATTATGTATAAAAGGATCGCAAGAGATTATGACATATGGAGTTTGAAATATGATGGATAATCTATAGATCATGATATGATTAGTTAGATCTTGATCGAAAGTAATCACAAAAGGATTGACATAAAATTTTATTATGCATTGTGGTTATTAATTTGATCATTGGTTATTCAAAGTGAATCGTAAGTTCAAATTCGATGTGAGAATAATATTATGATATTACTTCTAGTTGAGAAGTTGACTATTATTGGCAAGATAAAGATTTGATAATAAAATATTATTTCAGGATGGACTAAGAAAAATCTTTTATGATGCTTGATTGGAATATTTATCGAAATTGAATTTGGTATGTGGATCATATATAAAGTGGC
This sequence comes from Elaeis guineensis, assembly GCF_000442705.2. Taxonomy (NCBI): domain Eukaryota; kingdom Viridiplantae; phylum Streptophyta; class Magnoliopsida; order Arecales; family Arecaceae; genus Elaeis; species Elaeis guineensis. The sequence goes on from NC_026000.2 coordinate 131,512,931, forward strand.
ATATTAGGATGAATGTATATTTGAGGATATTGTAAAGAAACCTATTGATGAAATCGATTATGAGGTTGTAGAATATTCATCATACTGGAATCTTTAATCATCATCCTTAGATCTAGAAAATAGATCTTATTATGTTTTTGGAGACTACCTGATGTGTATGAAATTTCAATTTAAAGATTTCGTATCTAAGTTGATCAAGAGATTTTCTGATATTATTGTTGAGGTTGATATTTTTTAGATTAAGATCTGATTTATATTTATTTCAGATTAAGGGATCCATGTGAATTTACAATTTAAAAATTTTGGATTTAGAAATTGATATGGAGTTCCTTTGCTTTTGTTAACGAGGTCCCTAATTGAATCTACTATTAAATGGAGATTTGATTTTTTTGAAGCTTGTATGATTGTTATGAAAGGATATTTGATAGATATTGAAGATCCTGATGATAAAAATTTTAGAAAAAAAAAAATTAATGATTTGAAATCCATATATATTCTGATTATGTCCAAATTTGGTGGAGCATCGAAGGATTTTTTTTTTCTTCATTAATTTGACTTATAAGGATTTTTGGTTTAAAAATTATCGAATTGAATTGATATGAAAATTGAGATTTGATTCATATTGATTATAGTAAATTTACATGATGGTTTAAATATGATATTGGACTCAAGGGTTAATCAAGATTATTGTACACCAGTAAAAATATGAATGAGAATCGAAAGTTAATCTTTGACTTCAATTGAAATTTAAAATTTTAGATCTTTTCTATTGATAAGATAAAGAAATAATTTGATCAAAATTTTTTTGGTGAAGCTAAGAAATTTTGATTGTTAGATCAGAGTGTGCAGCGGAAGCATGGTAATCTGGATTACTTTGAGTAAGTCAGGAATGTTGATTCTTTGAGTCAAAGAATTATGATAGATGATATGGTTTGATATAAAAAAATTTATTGACATTAGAAAGAATAATATTTTAAAATTTTAAATTATTTTAGATATCTTAATGTGACTTTTTAAAAGTAGTGCTTCCACCTACTATGCTACAAAAATAATTAGCATCCTAATTCTAGGATGAGTGGACCTTTGATTTTTGATTTTAGATTTAGAATATTTAGAGATAAATTTTCTCTATCCTAGAATTAAATTTTATAATTCTCTATTTATTAGGAAGAATTTGAGATTGTTTATCGAATGATGATTTTGATTTTAGATTATTATACTCAACTATTTATCTCCAAAGTATAATAAAATTTGAAGTTTGGACTCTTTGATCATTATTATTTCTCTGACTGAATGGAAAAGATTGAGGTTATCTATTGATATTGATGATTATTCTACAAAAGATGGATTGGAGTTATTTATAATTTAAGTTGAAAATGAATCGATTAATTAAAAGTTGTTAATGTTTAGATAAAGAAAATTGATATACTTACTTAGAATAGAGACATTGATTTTGATTATAAGAAAAATATAGTTTTGATTTAGATCAATTTTTGAGTTATTGATTTTTATTATAGAATGACTTAATGATAAAATTTATTTCAAGAAAATAAAATATTTAAAAGTTTGAGGGTTTGAGTAAGAAAATTTCGATGACTAGAATAGTGATATTGATTCAATCAACAATGGTGATATTGATCTTTATAAAATGACTTAATGATGAAGTTGTATCGAGAATTAAAATATCAAAAGTTCGAGAATGAGATTGAAATGATAAATCTTCAACCTTTGAAAGTACGAATAAGAGAAAATATTTTTGAATTTTGATTGATTGGAATATCATCAAATGATTCACATAAGTATGTTTTTCCTATTTTATGATGGGTTGAAATTAAAAGTGGTAAATATTTTGAAATAAATAAAAAAATGAATGATGATGATGAATGAAGTTCTTATGCAAGAATAGAGACATTGATTCACAAGAGATAGATTTGATTTTGATCTAGTCATGAGGTATTGAACATAATTTTTTTTACAGGAAATGAGATCATAATTTTGAAATCTTGAAATATTGAAAATCTTTGAGATGTTGGTCTTGATAAATAAGAAAATAAATGGTTCCGTTTCAGATCGAAATTAATGTATTCACATTTTCCTTATGGAATGATTTAAGAATGAATTTAAATCAAGAATTAGAATATTGAAATATTTGTGGATGAGATTCAAGTAAGAAACTATGAAGACTCAGGCAAGAAAAATTTTGAGGACGAAATTTCTTTTAGAGGGGAAGAATGTGAGACCCGGCCCAAGCAACGAATCCAAAGCCCAAAACAAAAAAAAAACAAAAAAAAAAAGAAAGGAAAACAGAGGAGAAGAACTCCCGAAGGGAGTCTTCTTCCTCCGTTCACCGACTCCTAATCGGAGTCGGAAACAGGTTCTCTCCGGCCCTATTTAAGGAGGAGAACCCTCCTCTCTCCTCTCATCGAGAAATTCTGGGGCAAAACGGCGGCAATCGCCGGAAATTCCTCACGGAGACCAATCGCTGTGCCGTCCAATTTCTCACCGAAAAAGCTTCGCCGGCGACAGAGGTAAGCCTCCTCCTCTTCCTCTCTTCTCCCCCTTCCTTCCCGTGTCGATGTGCACGCTCGCCGGCGATTGGAGTCGTTGGATTTTGTTGCGGAAGAATTTTTTTTTTTTTACCGTTTTGCCGTCGCCGGTGGTCACCGCCGACCACCGGTTTGGCCCTCTTCTTATCGGTGAGTCACCCCCTCCTGCCGACGGCCGCCCCACGCCGGCTGCACCGTCGGCCGGCCACCCAATGAGGGGACCTCACGGTCCCCTGTTTCAGCCCAAAACAAGCCCACGGGAAGAAGAAAAGAAAAAGAAGAAGGAGGAGGAAAAGAAAAAGAAAAAGAAAAGAAGAAGAAGGAAAAGAAAAGAAAAAGAAAAGAAAAAGAAGAAAAAGAAAAGAAAAAAGAAAACGAAAAAAAAAAAGAAAGAAGAAAAAAAAATGATAATAATATAATAATAATAAATAGGATTTTCTTCTCTCTCTTCCGTGAAGAAAAAGAAAAAAAAAGAGAGAAAAGAAAAGAAAAGAAAAAAATTATTAAATTAATTAATAAATAATGATATAAATAATAAAATATGAGAAAGAGAGTTTCTCTCTCTTCCCTCTCTCTCTTCAACCTGAACTAGTATTTTCTCTCTCTAGAATTGGACTTTCTCTCTCTACTTTCTCTCTCTAGAATCCTCTCTCTAGATTATCTCTCCTAAGATTTCTAGAATTTTGAGAAGAATGATGATGAATTTAAATGATCCTCGTGATGGATTTTTGATCCGTGATCGTCGGACGGTACACCGACATCCACTTTGATCAGATCAAGTATTTTTAGATTTTATTTCTCATGATCTTATTGAATTGTCCACATGATAATCTTAGCATAATTTGATCTGATCGATCGAATTTGTTGAATCATATCGTTTGAGGAGTTCAAGATAAGTTTTCTCTCTCTAAAATTTTCTCTCTCTAGAATTTTCTCTCTCTAAAGTCATTTCTCTCTCTCGATCGATTTCTCTCTCTTGATCGATTTATCAATGAGAAAATTCTTTCAATAGTCCTGATCTGATTCTAATGAAGAATCCTGATCCATGATTGTCAAACAGCATACTGGCACCCACCTTAATCAGACCATAAATCTTTAGATTTGATTATCCATGATTTCGATCTAGCCATGATTTGATTTGATCATGTTGATTTCACCAATTGAGATATTGGACCAATCGTAATGTTGGATTGTGTCATCTGATCAATTTGAATTGTACCTCATGAATTCTCTCTCCTCTGATTTTCTCTCTCCACTTGATTTTATGAAATCGATGAAGAAACCTCGGTCCTATCACTTCGAATCCGATTTGATCTGACAGTCAAACTTTGGATCGTTTAGGTCCTAATTAGATTTTGATTAGATGAAATTAGATGATCGGACCCAATCTAAACCATTGAAATATGGTGTTCGTATTCTTTTTAATTATTGAAATTGATTCTATATAGGATTGTGGATGTTTGATCATGGGATATCGCGATATGATCTACGAACAGAATTTTTGAAAGAAAATTTATAGAATTATGTGGATTTATTGGAATGCGTTCGAGGTAAGTAATGTTTCACTTTTTCTAGATTTATCGATAAATTATAATGTATTCTTCTGACATGATTTGTGAAACGATGCATGAATTGGATTAATGGTATTTTGTTATGAAAATATCTTATTTGAAATGTTATGATGAAGCATGATTGAACATATTGATTTCATGATGCATTATATTGATTGATTTCGATACTACATGATTATATGTTTTATTATCGAAATTAGAATATGAAACATGATTTATGAAGAATTATGATATAAGAAACAATAAGAATTGACAACCTGACTATATAAAGGATCCTGCCAATGGGGGCATATACGTTGGCAATTGATTGTCCTGAGGGTTTATGTCGCCAACGAGACCAGCTACATGTCGTCAGAGAGACCAGCGACAAACCGCCAGAGAGACCAGCGGTTCCAAAGGACATGGCTGCCAGATGATTCGCAGCCTACGGCAAGCAGATACGCGGTATTATGATCCTGCCACAGGAAAAATATGGTCATAGCTCATGGTTGACGAAGAAAATTGAAGAACAAAAGAAATTGAAATTTGGAAAGAAACTTAAATTTTTGAAAAAGAAATGAATTTGGCATGAATTATGTTGCATAATTGAAATTGATTTCGAATTGATGAACTCTATATGCTTATTTTTTTTATAAATGATGATTTACTTAAATGCCTGATGAAATCTGTTTAAAAGTGATCATTGCTTACTGGGCTGTCTAGCTCATTACCTCCTATTTTACTGTTTTTACAGATGTTGAAGAATTAAGATGATACAAGATATGAATGGAAGAGTGACCAAAAGCAGAATTTTCATACTTTTATTTTAGGTCGAAAGGCTTATTGAATTTAATGTAAAGCTTTTGAATTGTTGTTGAATTTATTGAGATGTTAAAGAAGAAATTTAGATCGTTATATTTTAGATTTAAATTATTGTCTAATTATTCCGTTGTTGTTTTAGAATAGCATGATAAGATGCCTTGCATGTTTATGGGAAGAGTTTTCTATGAGTATGCGGCGGTTGCCATGACCCTCGATTCAAAATTTTGGATTGGAGGTGTGACAATATGAGAGGTGGGTTTATATAAAATGTGGGGAGGTAGTTTGAATTAGATTTGATTGCTAAATTGCAGATGGATCTTCCATAGAGTGTGGATTATTTGTTTAGTCCTGCATGGCGAAAGCTCTGGCGTCACGTACCGTTGTCAACTCTTTTACCGTGGGGTGCAGAACTAAATTATTCCATTGGAAAAAGAAAGAGTTAGAGGTGGGTAGGGGATTTGTCGGCAACTCTCTGGAACCCCCGAGGAGAATGGATATAATTGTGTTGTTTAGCAAGGGGAATTCGATAAATGTAAGGCCTGGCACATCATTTTTCAAAGTGTTGGAGCAGCACTTTCAATTAGTTAAGGAGCTTCTTCCTCAAAAATTTTGAATATAGGACAAATGGCATCTTAGGATTGATGGTAGTGATGAAACTTCTTTGAAAAATTGATATAAAAACACATTAGGCTCATGGCTATGGTAAGGCAAGCTTGACGCCCACGCTATGATTGGTAGGAAAGCGTCTCCATCTTTTGGAGTTGTTTAAGAGGCTCGCATGCTAACAAGGGCGTTTGAACTCGTGCATTTTTCAAAAAACAATAAACCAACTTAACTACCACAACGGTTGGCTCGTAATGCTTTAAAATACATATATATATATATATATATATATATATTATTTTTTTATTTTCAAAATATCCAGCTAGAACTGGAATCGGATTTGGGCCGGCACAAGGCTCATCGGGCTGGACCGACTTCAGATCAGGCTTTGAGCTAGATCTGAAATAGTTCAAGCCGGACTTAGGCTTAAATATAGGTTTTGTTTGTCTTTCTAGCTGGGCTCCGACATATTTTTGGCCTGACCCAGGTTCGAGCCAGAATTTGAGCCCGATCAGTGGCCGAATATCCGACTCGGCCTAGTTTGCTACTCAAATTGGTTTAGCCCGAATCTAGCCTGAGTTAGCCTGGTCCTAGTCAATTAGTCAGTTAGTTTTAACTAATTACTTTGGTTAATTAGCCTAAATATAAGGCATTAAGGCTTAAACCCCGTCTATTCTATGTTTCGGTGTTCGTCACTTCGTCTCCAGCTCAAAGAGCCCCTAGAACGTGCCTGTCCAAATATTAAGATTTAGGGCGATTAAAATCCCTCTTCTTGTCTTTCGGTCTTCCATCTTCTCCCATCGGCCATCGTCAATGCCGATCTACCATCTTCCCCTATCGGCCATCATCAACACCAGTCTTCTGTCTTCCTTCATCGGCCATCACCAATGCCGGTCTTCTGTCTTTTCCCATCACCATCACCATTTGTCATTCATCATTCGCCGTTCATCAGCACCCCCAATACATATGGCTCCTATCGACTCCCCCTTCTTTCGATCTTCCTTCATTGCTGGCAAGGACTTCATCTCCCTCAACTAGCCCGAAACCTATTATTTCATCTGTGGCAACAGCTTGTGCTTCAATGGCATGAAGGTCACCGTCCGAGTCCTCCCTCTCCCTACCTCCACCACCCCTCCCATAGCCTCCAACTCCTCCACCTCCTCCCATGCCTCATCCATCTCCTTGACCCTTTGCCTCTGTCTCACAGTGCTCGTTGCCATTGTCATCATCTTTGCTATGGGGCATATTTGCAAGATGTGTTATTCAATCAGGTTCGGGCTGGGCTTCAGCACGGGCTCGAGTGTGAGCCGGTCCAATTAGGTTCTGATCGGGCTCAGACCTTAAATTTTAAAACATTTGTGGGCTTAAGCCCGCTCCAAGGCCTGAAAAAAATATTTCGAATTGGACTCAGATAAAGGTGTGGCTCGGATCAGTCTGGTCCATTTTCAGCTCTATATCCACCCGTCTTTGTTCTTATAATATTGTGCAAACCTTACATAGGTGACTGGTGCAAAGGAGAAGGAAGCTATTAGTTTTTTCTTTGTTTATTTATTTATTTATTTATTTTTGGTAATGAGTGGAGCATTAAGCTTTATTAATACAAGATCACCATTTACATAGGATAGACACACCCAGAGTGGGACAATAATTATACAAGAGTAACAACCTTGGGAAAAGAGTTAACATACATGATATCCTATATAACAAAGAAGCTCTTAGGGATTTGATTCCGAGTTTGACGCGACGAGCTGGATCATGAGTAAGGCAGTAAAGTGATGCGGCTTGCTGAATCCAGCTGATGAAATCAATGCATAAGTCCACCTCCTCTTCATAGCAGTTCCAGTAGAAGGTAGGAGGCAGATGATGACATATAAGTGTGGGTTTCCATCCTGAAATAGATTGGCTATCAACAGGTCTAAGCAAAGTAATAACATCATAAACAAACAGTTATAGCACCCCATAATGCACTGCCACAAAGAAGAAGAAAGCTCAGAACGAATTGGTCCCGACTTGCAAGGGAAGAAGCATTAGTTAAAGCACTCTCCGAAGCCCCAAATAGGCCTTTGCACACTGTGGACCATATCCCATCAGAATCTTTCGCAAATGAAACAGCATCTGGAAGAACATAGCTGAGTAATAACATCTTAGGAAAGAGATCCAGACAAATCAAATGCAGAAGATGTTTGTTTATTGATTGCTAAATGAGCCCAAGATTTGTGGTTGAAGTCAAAGAAAAGTACTGCAGATGGATAAGAGCTTGTTAGAGTGAAACTTAGGTAGGTACCCCTTGGTGCATTGCCACAGCAGAGGATAAGGCTCATATTGAAGAAACCCTATCTTGCAAGGGAAGAACCGTAAGTTAAGGCACCCATCAGATCCCCAAATGGGCCATTGCACACTGTGGGGCATCTTCCATCAGAATCTTTGTCATGTGAAACATCATCTGGGAGGCTCAAATAACAGCTACACTGTTGAAATATCATTTGAAAATAAGTATATAAAAATAGTGGCATCTTAGCATCTGGCCCAACAATAGGCATCATGCTGTTAAGCTGAAGAGAGCAAGAATGCAAAACAGATAACCAAAGGCAGGTAAGGCCAAACAAGCACATAGTCCCATCGAGACAACCAATGGCAGATAAGACCCCAAAGAGTATTTCTCAGAAAATGAGTTGTACCATACCGGTACAGTGAAGCCAACCCCGCCGGTCCAGAGGCCCTAGTTGGGATTATTGTTGGTAGTAGAATTTTTAGAGCTTTTGAAAATAGAGCTTTTGAGAAGTAGAACTTTTGTAAAAAACTATTTGCAGTTTGGTAACCACATTTATAAAGTACTTTGAAACTTCAACATATGTTTGATAATTAAAATAAAAAAATATTTTTGATATGATAAAATGACAATAGAATATATTGCATAATATTGTAGAGTAGAAAATAATATAATATTATATTATATATTGAAATATTATAGTACTATATAATATTATTATCACATAATATATCATAATATTGTAATATAATATAATATTATTATAATTATAATATAATTTATAATATAATATTATAATCTAATGTAATAATAGATTATAATATATTATATTATATTATTATAATATAATAATATTATATTATTAATAAATATTGTTATATCAAATTATATTTTAATAATATAATAATACTATAATATATTATATTATATATTTATAATATATAATATTAATTTATTATTATATTATATTTATAGTATAATAATATAATATGATATAATTATGAGATTTATTAATGGATATTTTTATTGTTAAAAAATTTTATTTAAATCAAAATAGCTTCTTGACATTAGTCAGAAAGCACTCTTAGAAAAAATTTCAAAATAGAGTTTTCCTCTAATAGACTTTTTAAATTTTTTAACAAAGTCAAAATATTTTTTCAATTTTTTATCAAACATCAATGTACCATCTTAAAATATTTTCTGAGAATCAAAAAGTGCTTTCTAACATTCTAAAAGCTTTGCCAAATAGAACTTGAGTCTCTCTAACCGGTTTTCCGATGATGTACCTATATCAACATAGGAAAAATAGATACTTTGCACCGATCGATCAGCTTACTTCTGAGAAAAGGTACTCCTCGACTATCATCCACGAGAAGGTCAAAAAGTTCCATATTAAGACATCACCCTTATAAAAATTAGCATCCCCATGTAATGCAGGTTTAGAAAAAAGGCCAACATGCTTATTGGCTTCTCGTAGGAAATGTGATGCCTTGGATCTACGTGAATTGGCCAACCAGCACTTAATATCATTTAAAATTAGTATATTTTTATTTTTGCCTACAACTGGATTGTTTATCTTCTTAATGACAGTAAGCGAGTCTCCTTCCAACCATTGGTGGGGGCCATACAATTCATTGACTGCCACGGACATACCAAGCCAAGCAACAGTTAGTTCAGTCAGGATACCGTAGAGAAGGCCAAGTGTCTACCTCCAGTTCTAAGGAGACAACTAATGCGATCCTTAATGACAAAGGCCACTACTACTGCATCAAAGTTCATTTCGAGCCTCCCATATTAACCATGCAGCACAGGCAAATATAGCCCTCTTCCATTCCAACCTGATCATGAGACAAGTGTTCCATAAGAGCAATCAAAGAGCTGGGAATAAAATTAAATCCACCAAGATGTTACAGATTCCTCCAACAGACCACAACAAAACAGCAAAGAATGATAGTGTGCTCTGCGTCCACAAATTGGCAAACATCACAGCTAGTGTCAGATGCGGCCAAGATACCCTGATCGTACAACAGCTCTTTAGATAGCAAACAACCCCCAGACCGCTTTCATAGGAAGGTTTTGATTGTCATAGGTACCTTTAGCCTCGCCAGCCCATCCCTCTTCTGCGTTAGAATTATGTTACTTTAAATCCTTTTGTTTCTTTTCATCACTTTTTAGTAATCATTTTTACTTTCAAAACCAGTTTCTCAAAGACTTGAGAATGAGCCATGAATTCCCTCTCTATTTTTTCATGAAAACTCGTGCATAGAGTATTGTTGCACAGCTAATATACTTTGATGATTTTGCCCACATAGTAACGAGGAAATGGGAAATGTCATTATTTATTCAGACTCAACAGCTTCAGGAAATGCCTTCGAGAATTTAAGGAGAATGCTTACCATCAACGGTGGACATCCTCCATCTCTCTCAACCAATGCCGTTAACGCAGATCAGACGTCTGAAATCAAATTTTTAGTCTCAGCAGCTGGCTCCAACCAGGAGGTGCACAAATGCACCTGTCCTGGACTTGAAAGTAATACACCTTACATCTAATGAATTTTATACATAAAAATTGCAATGCTTTGTGCAATGATTAAAATGCTTGTTTACTAAATTCATCTATCAATCACAATCAAGGATGCCCATCTTTTTAACTTCTCACACATACGTTGGTCACAAGTGCAAATTGACTGATAAAGATGACCAGCCAAAATTGCAATGAATGCAGATGAGCCCATATTCCTACCAACTAGGTCTACCGGGACAAAATTGGGTGTCTTTGGGGTTTATTCACCCACAGCTGCAGAAGCTAAGATCCACTTGCATCAGTAATTCAGTGGAACCATCAGTTTCCCCTCAATCTGATCATTCAACTTCTTTGATGATTCTTCTTTTCCTAAAGGGTTGTACAGGCATGCTTCCTGGCGCACTGTGAGCTCTCCTCCTCTCATCCTTCTTTCTCTCTGCTTCCATCATTGTCCGTCTCAAAGCAGCTGCCTTGTATATTGGTTTCGGCAAATGCCTATGCCTGCACAACAAATTATTCCATCAAAGGAATCATGATATTTTGCTAATATATTCTCACAACTTTGCCACCTTGTTACTGGCAATTGAACTTCGGGAGATGCATAAAGCAGGTGACTTGTGATTGAATTTCAGTACTCAGTGGCCATGGTGCAATTTTGTTTCGATAGTCTATATGTTATAATACATTCTCATATGGGATTAGAATGATGTAAGAATTTCAAATGGCGCCTTTAATTCACAGATCATACTATTTGTACCTTGGGGGGGGACCCTTTTTCTTTATTTACCAGACACTAGAGTTGATGCATCCAATAAATAGCTTACCTAACTATGCGCTTCACCTCAGGAAGGTGCTTATACCGCTCCTTGACAGCATCAAGATATTCATGCTTTTTCTGTTCCCTTGGAAGAAGCTGCATAATATAAAGCAATTTGTCGGAGTGATCATGGCAGGATATCTTTTGACAATGTAAATTACTGTAAGTTAATCCCAAAGGAATAATAAAATCAACAGCAATTGGCAAAGCAACCTTAAGCAGTAGATCATTGGTGCGTGAGACCATTGGTGCAATCACTCTTTGGTTGAGTGGAATGTAAATCAAGAAAATAAAAGAAACGAAAAAGAACAAGCTGCACCTTAAATAGAGATAGAGAGCAATAATACATATTGCAACCATGGTATATTGTAACTCATATTAATTGACCGTACCAGATCTGTGAAAAATAGCATAGCAAATTAGTTTTAACAGATGATCTTGAGTTTGAGCCTCCCATGGAAAATATTGCCTCATGACACTGGTAATCAAAATCCTATTTGAAGTTGCGCTTTAATGCAGCGACGAATTACAATGTGTACAAATTATTACCGGTTTTAGGAGATGTTAGGATTTCCATTTGAATAAAATCTGGAGGGGCAGGAAGAGAGAAAAAACTTATCTAAATTCTGCACAACAGAATTTAATAACTTCAAGATCGTTTTACTCTCACAAAGCCATTTCGTGTCAAGATAAACCTCACTTACCTCTAGCATAAACTTCACTTATGATTCTGAAATTCAAAAAATTAAAGAAAGGGCACCCCCCACTGCCCTTCCCACCCACCCCCCTCCTCCCCCAACCCTCCCCCCCCCCACAAAAAAAAAAGAAAAAAAAGAGAGATTTTGGAAAGTTACAGACCAAGCAACATGAATCCCCCAAACACAGCCCGCGCCCCCATCTTCCCCCCCCCGGCAAAAAGCCCAGGGCAGGAGAAAAATAAAAGGGAAAGAAAGAAAGGTGGTCTAGGCTAAGTGATCAAGGATGCAATGACTCATGAGACTGCCTTAAAACTGGGTCTCAGCTTTGACTAACACCTCATAAGGTGACAATATTTCTTAAAACACAACTTTGGGCAAGAAAGGCTCATCATGAACCTCTGAAGCCAGTTGGCAGGTGGAGAAACTAGATCAATGAGTCACAGACAAAGCTCATGCCACTAACAAGCAACTCCCAACTAAATAGAAAAGCATACTTACAACTCCCAGCTGTTCTGAAGCTTGGGCTTTCCACAGCCGAAGGTTGGTATCATCACTCCCAGAAATAACATAAGATCCATCACAGGTATATTTTACACAAAATACCCTACATAGGAGAGTTAATTTCTGTCAGTATCTAGGAGAAAGGAAAAAGACACAGTAAAAGGCATGACCACAACAGAAATGCTACAATACAGGAAAAAAAGACACCAACCAAACAATATACCAAATCATAAACCAATAAATAATTTTGAAGGTGCTAGCAACTCTGTCCCAACTAAAATTCAAGTACTGACCTAATATTTTTATCATGTGTGGTTTAAGAGAGAGCTTATAAAAAGATTGATAGGTAAATTAAACAATGAGCTCCAAATTAAGGGCAGAAACAAATCTAGAGCCAGGAAAACCTTTGCATCCTCTTAGTATGGTATATCTCCCTGCTATGGCCTCCATTATACTTGAAGATTCTTACCTGCAAAGTCAAGAGTTCATTATTTAAAGTTTTTACACTCATATGCTCCCAAGATAAATTAATATTGTCATGGGAAAACATTATTTAGAAAGAGTCCAACTCACTGTTCTATCATAGGAGCCAGTTACAAATTCCCGGCCTGTTGGAGAGTAATCAATATCCATCCTGTAATTAATACCATTTAACAATATATATTTACTGACTTGCACAGAAAAGGTCTTATTTAGCTAGGTTTGGAGATAAGACAACAGCAAGTAATTCTAGCCAGGTTGCTCACACTGCAGAAACATGATCTCTATGAACGACCTTGGCTTCGTCCAATTTTCTAGCATCATAGCTGTAGCAGTTGCAATCTTCATTAGCCTGCAATAATATTCAGTTTATGGGTTAGCATTTTAAGCATTATATACCATACATGTTTGGAGAGATCGTGCATAATTAGTTTTGACTGCTTATGTGAAGCAATTCAAAGGATAAGAATAATATGCACATGCAACTGCCAAAATAAGCTTATTGGACCCACTCAAATTTGGTTCCTTGGCAGGACTCATGAAATAATAAATGCTCATATCATCCCAACAAGAAAGCTTAGCAAATTGTTCAGAAATCCCAAATCCCAGGACAAAAGCACAATGGGAAGGGCAGCAACAACTGGTAACGAGCTAAACAATCCCATAATTCTTGAAAAAGAAAGGTATTTCCACAAAAAACAAACAGTGAATGTCAAAAAGAATTAACTTCTAGTGGCATTGCTTACGGCTGTGAAGTTCATTGGCTCCATAGGATTCCAGCTTATTGCATTTGTTTTTGTCTGTATATCAACAAAACAAGTGTCAGCTTCCCTGAAAGACAATCATGAACCAGCAAATGTTGAATGCCCATATGAAGTACTGCAATAGACACATTCCACATCACCAATAAAAAACAGTTGATACTATGGCAAACTGCACTGTCTAAATGACTCTTCTAACCATAAATAAATAACCACCATAAAAATGAAGCACCTAATCAGGCATATTATGATCGGTCAATCCGATCAAGCATGTGTAATATGAAGATTTAAAACAATCAGAGGTTGCCAGAAGCTTATGCTCATGCATTATACTACCAGACAATATAATGTTTTGAGACATAATCAACAATAACTTCATATCAGTAAAAGTGGGCCAAAATGCAGGGAATAATTGATTGTGCATTTTTAACATAAATAAATATGTTATGCATGTATCATCAATGAATTTCTACTTAAGCATTTCTTAATGGACCTTAAGAAACAAAAGTTTTGATTTGACTATATTTGGATTTTCCTATTTTTAAGTAAAACTTTATGAAATCTGGGACAAATCCCTGATTTGTTTACCAAATTAAGTAGTAGTACTTCTCTGACTGTATCCCATGATCTCCATTCTCCATTGATGGTGCTTATTTTGTACTAAATAGTGAGCTATATCAACTTTCCAATTACATTGGACATTTAATACAAATACTAGATGATTCAGGAAAAGCCACATAGGTTACTACACTGGAAGCCCCTTTGATGGGATCATTATGTGGTTTACATAAATGACAATTAACATTACTGGAAATAGAAAATGAATGGACAGATGAAGGCTTCCTATAAAACTTCTACATCAAATATTTGGGGCCAAGGTACATTTTGAGAATTGAAGTGGCAAGATTCAAGATGTTTGTCTTGAGACAAGTATGCGGTCGATCTTTGGATAAAGACCAGATTGCTAGGAACATTGCCACTAGATACTGCAGTGAACTAAAATACTAAAAGTAGTAGTAGACCAAGGGAATCTTTTGAATAATAATGCACTATCACAGTAAGACAATAACAATAAAATATAAAATTTAAAATAATGAAATTAAATAGCATTGTTTTTTAGAAGTTGTATGATAAAGATCACATGCTATAAAAATATGCAAAGATGATAAAAAACAAACTTTACTGAATAAGACTTGGTTGTGTTCGAAACCTGATATTACTAATAGATGCTCAATGGAAACGCAGCAGAAGCATTCGGAAGTTGGTGGTCTAAGGTTTTAAATATCGGTACTGAATTTTTTTACTGGAAGGTATCAGCATAAACAGTATGCCTCGAAACTGAAAATATCATAAAGAATTAAAAAAAACCATTGGTATGGACTTGTATGGCTGGTCTGCCACCATCGTTATGCACTAACATGCATCAGTACGGACTGATAAGGCCAGTATATACCAGTATACACTGTTTTGCCATCCCGTCACCCATACCAGTGGTTTTTGAATCCACCAAGGGCTCCAAGTGTAAGATTTCATTTTTGAGGAAAGCTCATATAAAATTCAATGCAAATCTGGAACCCTAGGCAAATAAGATGTTTATGAAGGAGCTTTTCCCTCAAAAGTGTCTTCCACGCACACATAAGAAAATCATGCACAAGATTTTCCTTTTTTAAATTGGACCAGAAAAGTCACCATCAAGGTATTGTAAATTCATTGATGTGAATGGGTGACTTGGAAGAGCAAGAAACAGGGGTTTGTTGCTAGATCCAAGAAGCCAAGCAATGGCCAACAGAACCATGTGAAGCTAACTACTTAAGCTGCTGAAGATATTGATACAAGAGGTTGCACTTGGTAATATCTAGAACAACACATATGTATCATGAACCTCCATCAACCAGCGGCAACCTACATAGCATGTAACCTCATGCTTGAAGAGCAAATGAAGCAAAATCACAACTGACCATCTTTCATGAGAGAGAAAGAGAGAGAGAGAGAGAGAGAGAGAATAACTAAATTCAGTCAGATATAACATCAATAACTGGGAATCAACTATCTGTATTTTCAAAAGGTTCCATCACGTGCTCCAAACATCCTCAACATTAAGCTGTATGTACTCTAGCTTGAGTAGTGTTGAGGAAATAATTAAAAAAAAAAATGTTTTGCGTTATAATCTCTTGCTTTCACCTAAATGAATTTAGTCACATTTCTTCACACCAGACTACTAGCAACAACCCCATTTGTAGCCAGACTCACTAAAAGGTATTTTCCTTGCTAAAATTAGTTTGCAAACCTTAATGATATAAAAGAGAGAGGGCAAACAGTCCATGTCTGCAGTGCATCCACTTGTCCCCTTATTTATTTTTTTGTTTCTTCTCTAACTTTTCCTCTGCTAATCCTAACTTTTTTATTACAGTTCCTTCTATTTCTTCATTGCTTTTGTTGTTTCATGCCAATCCTACTTGTCAAGGCATTAAGCCACCATATAAGATAAAAAACATTATTGAAGGACTTAATCCGCAACAACCCGTAAACATGATGATAAAACTCCCAAATCCGCAAGTCTCAGGATTCCCTTTGGTTATCACCAATATGCACTTTAATAACAAGACTAAAATTGAAGTCCCTATAAATAGTTAATTTTTAGCGAAATCTAAACCATCGAAGAAATCATTATGACACTGTATGTATTGTGCTCATGCAAATGCACACAAAAGGCACACATGCATTTTCAATGCACATAAAAAACCTTTCTCCATGCAAACAAAACAATCCATATAGTCCTCTCTTTGCAATAAAAGTAAATAAATTGAATAAAATGGGAGCAGAGAAAAGAAAAACACAATGCAGTCTCATTAAAGTGATGAAGTGCCAACAGCCAGCACATATGTATGGAAAGTCCCAACATGATCATGTCATAGCATTGCTCACAAGAAAAAACACTTGGACTTTTTTAAACATGATAACTAGAAATAATGTGACCAGTAATAATCTAAAGATTCTATTTCAAAATACCATTAAGGATTTGTGGATGCATGCTCAATACTTAGAAAATGAACTAAATCAAGCAAAGGACCTTCCACAATGAGCCCCTGCTCTCATAGACAGATGATTGGTAACCCATTAAGGGTCACCAAAGTTTATACATCGATATTCACATTGGACAACCCTAGTGCCCTCCATATTTTGAGTTTTTTGACATGTTGGACACTTGGGATCCATGATGACACTCCTTGACACTTCGTACCATCAAAATAATATGCCATCATTATTACATGTCAACTTTCTGGACTCCTATTTGAAAATTTCAATTCCAACATAGCAATTAGAAACAATTGAGCAAATTTTATGAACTTAAGGAGCATAGGTCTAGTTCATTATTTATTAATCGCATCCAACAATATTGTTTACACATACATGCATATACACGCATGCCCTGTGCACACACACAAGATACATCTATCCTCGTATCGTATCCATCTTCAGAAGATTCTTGTCTTGCATTCTCATGGACTGCAAGCTAGTGGGCAACTGAAGAATTTAATTACGTCAGAGCATGCAGAATTGAAAATGCCAATGAACCCAACCAACCAAGGATTTTCATGAAATGACCATCAATTTTGGCTTCAGATGGAACCAGCACCAGTCGGTGGCTGATAAGAGTCATTAACTGGTGAGCATATCAGGAAGAAAAAGAAATTTATGTACTACCAATTCTTAGCAAGGGTGGAAACTTAGAATACATAAAATGGCTGACTTAGTAGCCATGTGTGAACAAAACTTTGCTTTTCACAATTTTAAAAAAAAAAAAGGTTAAGCAAGCTATAAGCTTTGAAAGACTGAGTAATTGCAGTTTGATAATTATCCATATAAAATAGTTAGCTAATGAAGGCAAAAAAATAGCCTTGTGAAACAGAAGTCAGCAATGCACGTTGACTGATGAATCCAATGAAATAGGCACATAGGCTTATATCAAAGAACAAAATAGACTGGATAAATTGGAGGATTAAAATGGTGATCTATGTCATAGCATACAGTGCTGCAAAACTGTGGAACAGCACATGTTGTGCCTAAAAAAGCAACAGGTATTGATTGGGAACTGTCCCTAATAGCTCATATCGAGTGCATCGCAGTGTCTTAAATGAGAAAAGCATCATCATGTCATACATTATGATACAATTTAGTACATGATGGTACCTTGTAGTAATAAGCTTTTATCGATGCATCATATACATTCCATAAGTTCATTGCACTTCTCACACAGTATATGATTATTAGGGCCATGGTATAGTATAAGTTGATTAAAACTTGATATATTCAAATTCGTGTTCCACTTTGTTTTTTTGTTAAAGCCCTATATAATCCTAGTTTGCTAGTTTATTTGCTGGATTTCTTGACATAGCATAATGCAAAGCATATTTTAGCATGTACTTTTTGTGCTATCACATGCCAAATGTCAAATGTTGACATAAAGGGGCCTGCAAATATCTGGGCTGTAATAACACAGGAACAATATACAGTATTTTGATCCTTTGCTCCAATCTTTGTAGGTAAATAAGCAAACAAATACCTATCCATGTGCCATTTGTACCACTACACATTAGAACTCCTGATCATCGTTGATTGATGACTATAACTTAAAATTATAACAATAAAGACTTAAAAGCATACAAAGCACCAAGAAACAAGCTAAGCAAAGGGAACAGAAAATGAGAGGCCATCTTTTGCCTTCATGAACAATGAAATTTAGGTTATGAAAGAGGACATCTATTAAGGCATGTTTTAATCTCAAACAAATTCTTGCTTCTATTATGAGAATGCGATTAACAATAAAATGTCCATGAGGTATTCATAACTAGGAAATTTGGTGCATACAAAATCTGCTGCCCATTAAATATAGGAAATAGATTCCTAAATTACAGTCGATATTTGTTGAAAAGGCATCCTTATGTTCTGTTCCTCAAAGGGGTCCATCAAATACCGAAGAAGAGAATAAAGTCACATTTTCACTGATGATGTCTCATTATTATCCCGTTGACTAACAAAGCCCTCAATCTATACCAACTTACTGAGTTGCAAAATAAGGCACATCCCATCTTAAAATCGTGCCCATTAGCTTTTCCCTGCCTTCTAGAAAAACCTCAAGAAAAGAACTTTACATTCAAATTTCAAACTGATTTCAAATTCAAATTCCAAAAAGAAAGTATATTAAAAATGATACAGGATTTTCCTTACTATTGTACTTCTAGGCAAAAAATACTGAAATTGTCACTGAAGTACCCTTTAATTGGAAAATCATGTATAAGTACCATAGCAAACAAAATATGTAAATAGAATATTCCAAATGGATAAAATGATGACGAGACTGGTCTCTGCAAGTACAGCTAATTCAATAGACAAAGTGGTCAAGATTGTGAAAATGATAATAATATTAGCATCTACAAGTAAAACTGGAAATCATAAGTATACCTTCATGATTAGTTTCCTAGCTGGAGATGACATGCGTAGATCATACAGTGTTATGCTGCGATCACTACAAAATCAATATTCATTCCCTTAGTGAGCACGCTTGCAGCAATAAAGAGCTCAAAAAGATAAATCAATATCTTTTTCTGAGGAAAAAAGATAAATCAATATAAATGAATTATATGTCAAACTAAAAGAATATCAGACAGGCAAGCAGAAAGCCTGCTAATTTTCTGCTAGAAACAAACAGCCAAGATCCACTAAGGATCGAAAATGTCAATCTTGTTAAGTTGGAAACTGAGAGATACTTAACATGGTTTGGCCAAAACAAAAAATTATGAAAGACAACATGTCTCCCCCTTGTTACTAGTCATGACTAGTAACAAAACAAAATGACTACTAACAAATTCTTGCACAAAAATTATGAATTTTATTGTTAACAATAAAATAAAATGTCCATGAGGTATTCATGACTACTAATGGGTTGTATTTCTTGTTCCTGGTGCAAGGGAGAGAATAGATGATCCACTATTTGTAGAGAAAACTATGAAGTGTAGAGAAACAACAAACTTACACACAAAACCTAAACCCTGAAACAAATCCAATTCCCCTGTTCCCGGTGTCCTCTCTCTCTCCTTAGTGATTATCCCTAGATGTAGCCACATACTTGGTGAACTATGATTAATTTGCTGATGAGGGTTCATTTGCATGCATTTGACCAACAAATTAAAAAAGTAAAACAAAGCATGTTAGAATGGAAGCCGAACATGGTGAATGAAAACTCTAAAAACTCCATAAAAATGTTATCAAAAGTTGGTGGTGGTTCATGCACATCTAGAAGGAATCTAAAGCTCACTAATTAGCTTTTCAGTAGGAAGAAATATAAAGTAACAATGATAATATCTCATCTGCATACTAATTAGGACAAACAAATATGTGTCAGAGACTATAGAACTTGCTTTATATTATAGCTAATGATCAAGCTACATTTACCCTGAACTTGACTTAGCAAAATTAATGATTTTTTTTTTGGGGGGGGGGGGGACAATGATAGAATCTTTTTGAGAGCAAAGATTTGTATACCTAGCTGATGTTGCCAGCACATCTGGTTCTCCAGGATTGAACCGTACAGATATAACAGTATCCTTCCCCCACTCAAAAGTATTAACCGGCTCTGACCTATTCTCAGGAAAGTATTTATGTCATGGAGAAATACCGTATTTCATAGACTGAAATAAAGACAGAAAATAAAAACAATACCTGTCATGATCCCATATGTCAACCTGTGCGCCAGCCGTGGCAAAGAGGTTACCATCCCACTGGTGATCAACAGCCCTAGGAGTGTAAGATAAATAAGTGAATAAACTCAAGAACAATCATAAAGACATAAAATGAAAATTAAACCTAGTAAACAATCAGATCCAAGTATCCCTGTAAAATTGTATCAGACACAATGATTCATATATAGTTCGATTGTCAATCAAAATTCTCACCAGAATGAGTGCTTCCATACATAAACTGCCAATGGCTGAAATGGTAAAACACCAACTTAAGCAGGCCAAAAGATAAGGTGAAAGGAACATAACACTATTTCACAATATGTTCACTAGGAGACTACATACCTTCGAGACATCTTCCATTGAGTCACTAAAGTCCATCATTTTTAAAACAGGAACTTTCCAGAGCCTCACACTGTCCACACCAAAATGGATTACACGACATATGCATGGCAATCTTTCCATGTACTGTCCTAATACTAATGAAACTATGCACCAATAATATTTTAAAAATAACCAATAAAACAGGCCACCACCATTTTTTTGCTTTTTAATGCAACAAGGTCAGCAAGGTCGAATATAATTAGGATAGGTATACTTATCTCTTCTTCTTTTTGGTCATCAGGAAAAGTTGTGCATTAACTCAAATGGAGAAAACTAAGGTGAAATTGAGCTAGGAAGCAGGAATAAACTTACGTGCAATCAGTACCACATGATATGAGAACATCACCATCTGTAGATGCTGTTAAGCCTCGTACAGCACCTTGGTGTCCAGGGAATTGTCGCACTGTTTTCCTTTTTTAGAAAATAAAACATTAATCATGTAAGCTTCCTGGAAGGCTTCCAGAATTGAAAAATAACACAACAATGATGTGGAATGAATGATAGTCTATGTAACAAACAAAACATCCAGTAAAAATAAGGACTTCCCAAAAAGGAGAACCCAAGAAACAGAAAGAAAATACAAACGAACTAAGCATAAAAAGAAAGGCACACTAAGACCCTTTCACAACAACTCACAAAACTATATCTCCTCTAATTTATAATAGATAATTAAAACAAATGGTCAATTCTAAGAGACAAAGCAAAGGATTTTGGTGGTAGTACCTGGTTGCTATGTCCCAAAGACGAATATCTGCAAGAGAACAGAGTGTTAGAATGGTTCCCCTTTCCAAATCCAAAAGCACATGAAACCATTTTAAGAGAACAGCCAAAAGAACAAAACTAGAAATGTATGAAACCACTTAAGAAATAAATGAGGGCGAAATTAACTTCCATACTTCACTTCTTCAAGCGACCAAAGCAAAGATAGTGGAAATATGAATAGTCTTACGCATGTCACTCTCCTACTTTTTACTTAATCACCTAATTATATTGTTGTCATCAACAAGGCATCACTCACATGAGTCCAAATTAAACTCTTCCAATGATAGCTATCATCTCTTTGCTCACAAGAGGCATCACGATAAACATCATAATAAAGCGAGAGTTTTTCTGAAAGGAGTAAATATGAGAAGTATGCCTGAAGAGGGGGAAAGCGAAAAGTTTACAAATGGAGTTTTGGAAAAGGGGCTTAAGTCATACGAAGCTGAGGCTATATTTCTTAGCTACCCAAATTTTCCTTTTTTGGTCCATACAAACAAAAAGTTAATAGATGTAACTGACTGCATGTTAAATATGTCTTTTCTCATAAGGTTTTAAATCCCGTCGGAGAGGATTGTCCCGATTTTCTCATAAAATGATACGCGCTGCCATCCCGCCCCATCCCAACACTTGGGACAAAGGATGTCACAAGACGTCCCGATCGGGATGTTAGGACGTTAGTGGGACGACCTATCCCCAAAGTTTTATATCCTGACGGAACGGAAGGCATCTCGGCCATCCCGTCCCGATCCTATGAGAAAAGAGAACCGGGATGGAGTCCGAACTCCGAAACCCATCCATGCAGGGAGAGAAGAAAGATGAAAGAAAGCAAGAAAGATGAAGAAAGGAAACAAGTGAAAGGAAAGAAGAAGAAAAAGAGAAAGAAAAAAAGGAAGAAAGCAAACAGAAAGAATAAGAAAAAGGAAAAAAAATAAAGGGATAAGAAATGAAACAAAAAGAAAAGAAAAGAAAGAAAGATAGATAGAAGAAAAAAAAGAAAAAGAAGGAAGAAAAGAAAAAAGAGAAAGAAATGAAAGAAGAAGAAGAGAGAAAAGGAAGATATCTATCGGGATGTATGATCGAGATAGCTGTTGGGACGGGATGGGATAACAGGGTATCCCATTCCATGGAGATACTGAGACACCTCTATCCCACGGGATTTAAAACCTTGCTTGTCTCAATACATGGGATGTTATCCCATCCCGCTGGTCTCATGGGGATCTGACTCCTTATTTTCTCATAGGTATAACAAATTACAATATTAAAAGAAAAAGGATGAAAAGGATATCTAATGATACCAGTTGGTACAGACAAAAAGGTAGAATGTAGCAGATCTTATATACATTAACTACAAACAAAGCTAGTAATAGATTCCCGTAATGAAATGTACTTTAGTTTGTGTTGGGGGTTGTAAGAAAATAAATGGTAGACCGGTATTAACAATTGTGAGGAAGGATATCGAGAAACTTAGAGTAACATCAGACGTGCCCTAGATAGGAATACTTGGCAATGAGGATCTATAAAGACAGCCCTAGATAGTTGAGAAAGCTAGATTATTATGATTATGATTATGATAAATAAAGCCAGTAATCCTTAGTTACTAGTGCTTCCTACCAACAACCAAATGGCAAATGGAAATAACGGTATCACCTTTCTCTGTCCTGATTCCTATTCCCATTCCAATTCAACCATATGCACCAAAAGTCAAACAATAATGAAGTTGACATTTAACAAAAATGAATTCCCTAAATACTGCTATCTATCCCAAGCTTTATACGGACGTGCACACTTAAAAGCATTTAAAATTTAAAATAAATAAAAAAACCTCTCATTTTGAGAATAGGTACCATATTTAATATCACAAGAAAAGGTAAGAAAATAGCAACGCTGCACTTGTATGGAGCAAGTACCTCCGTCCATTGAAGCTGAAAATATCCCTTTCAGATGATTTGGATTCTTTGCCATACAGGAGACAGCATCAATGTGCCCATCCATAGCTCCAATAAAAGGTCTTGCAAATATCTGAGACAATAATAAACCATTAATGGGGAAAGACAGCAAAAATCATGTATTAACAAACTACAATTCCAAAAAAAATAAAAAATAAAAGAGGCTCACCTTGTCCAGTTTTGCAGCATTGGAGAGCCCTTGTGTATTCAACTGCTTTTTCTTGAGTACGGAGGTTCGGATCATAATTGTGGAAAACTTTCTGTTGGAGGATTGGAGAAATGAATCGGGAAAGTCCCACAAAAATATCAGAAATTAAATCAGAAAACCCTGCAGACTCAACTAGAAAGAATTGATCTGCTTTGAGACAACAGGATCATCCAAATATTAAACATGTGGTGTCAACGAAGAACCCAGAAATTTTTTTTTTTTTGAACCCTGTTTCATATTAAGGGCCCTGCTAACACAAGATAAGCTGTATTGATCAGTAAGCCAACAGATTTAGTCACATCACAGAAACAATGAATTTGTTCATTGCAGCTGGTGGACAGGCGTGCAGCAACATAAAACTAACCGTGCCCACCACAATGGTCCGTTAAAGTGCTATTCCAAATTATCTTTTAGTTCAATTATCATATTCGATTTCTAGCTCTATCCTCAAGAAATCCCATGACCACCCAAATATTCATTGAAATCAATATAAAATCAACTACCGACACGGTTGCTTGTACGAATGCTGGAATTGCTTGTTGTTTTCGGCAAGAAATCCCCAAGAAATTAAAAAATAAACGTTTTGCTTCTACCAAATTAAAAATCTTCGAGATTTTCCGGGAAAGGAACCA
>NC_026000.2:131837270-131914770 GCF_000442705.2 Elaeis guineensis
TCTTTTTCTTATTTGACAAATTCAATCCCACCTTTAGTTCTCTTAAGTCTTCCTTGCATTGAGAAACAGAAATAAATTAAGGGGTATATTTATTAAAATTTGGAATGGTCTGTCTATAGAGAAACATGAAATGAGATTTCTTTTGTCTAAAGACCTTAACAGTTCGTAACCCATCAAGCAAAGCCTGACCTAACCTCTTAACAAGTCAAGCTTGCCTGACCTGTGGATAGAATATGTTGCTTAGATGGGGTGAATTTGGGGTGGTCCATTTTACACTTTGCGTGCCCATATCGAACTGCTGGCTGTGGTAATGGAGCATCTAATGATTCTTTTCTTTGGCAAGAAAAGGTCCTTACAAACTCAAATGCATACATTCATCAGTAGAATGCATGCAGATGTGTGTATGTATGTGTGTTTGTTGACAGAAAGAAATCAATTAATGAGGAAGAAAACAATGATCTGTTTCAAATATGGATTATTAGAGGACCTAATGCATGCTTGAACCAACACCTAGTTAATAAGCTATAGTTTTCACAACCTTAAAGAAATTGATCTTCCTTCGTGCAAAACCTTTATTATGAGTTAATCATTAATTTGTGTTCTTGATGTTAATTTGTATGTGGTTATTAGTCAGTTTTATGTGGAATGAGTTCTGATTATGCCCATGCATTGTTCAATTGTTGTTTTCTGGTTTAATATATTTAGAATATGATTAATCAGTTTGTGCATGCTTCTTGTTGTTCTGGGTTATGCTTGACCCAATTCGACCTGAAAAACCTGATGGAATGATAAAATAATCCTCGTCCAACCTGATCAGACCCTAATGGAAGCAAACTTGACTTTCTGGTTCAAACTTTTGACCTGATTCAGATGTGGTTAGATTTTTATTGTGCAAAACCCCAATCCAATGTGACACTTACGTCCCTACTTGCTGCAAGGGATATGGGCACTTCAAAATTAAATAATAAAAGGAACTATGAAGCGGGGATATACTGATGTATCATGCGATGCTTGTATGCAATCAAGGTTAATCATTTTGACTTTATCATCACAGATGTTAAGGTCTTCCCATGTGTATTGACAGGGTGAATTGTGGTGTAAATTACAAACAAAGGGAACAGTATGATGCATGGGAAAGTTTATAGTGCATCAAAGTAAATAAGAAAACTATTTCTAGTAAAATTGGATAAATTTGTGTGTGGAAATTGTAGATCTGGTATATCCTATATTTAGCTTGCATTGGAGGTAACTTACCAAAATTTAGAATTGTAAGAAAATGGCCATGGATAAGCCAAATATATCTAATGAGAAAAAGAAATTAATAATTTAACATATAAGATTAAGGAAGAGAATGTTGGCCTATGTACCTAATTTTGATATATAGAAACAATAATAACAATTATACAGAACAAGCATGGAAGAAATGAAAAAGATGGAAGCATGAATCCTTCATTATGGTCATGAAGGTAAGCTTTTAGCAACCCAACTTCAAAATTTTGACCTCTAAGCAAAACTAGTTTCAAAAATTGGAAAAAAGGGAACTAGCAGGCCACCGCTACAATGGTTATTAAAATCACATGATTACTTTCTCAGCAATAGTTATCACTTACAAACAATTGCTTTACGACCAAGATCTATTGAGTAGCCCAAACTAGTGGGCTTTACTTGAAGGTTCAACTGGAATTTTTTTAAGATATATATCTTATAGAAATTTGAGTGTGATAACAAAGGAATAGATTTAAAGAAGTTTGGTAAGCACGAAAGCTTCAAATTTTCATCCCAACCCATCACAGAAATCTTAGTTAACTAATTCAAAATGGCAACGCATTTCCCCATCTAGTTAATGAATATATAATCCCATTATAGTTCGAAATGTTGAATATCTGGCTGTCAAACCACAGTGGTCGTTTGGTTAAAATAATCAAATTAGAAGATAAATATCTTTCTCGGAGAATCCAGGACAAAGTGTTCATTTAAATATCTAGGGCTAGAGAAGCATAGTAGCATATGTTAATGAATATTAGCATGCTAAGATGTTGCTTGCATTGTAGAAACCCTGATCACATTGCGGTAAAAGAAAAACCACGAGTCTAATTCAACATGTAGAACAAAATGTGGCGATCATTATACGATATAGGAAGATAGCAACCACTAGGCAAACAACTCCTGCAAGCTGAAAACGCATCTAGGGACCTCAATTTGCTCTTTGTTGACATATATAGGGACGCTATGAATGCTTGTGGAAATTTTTGTTGCTCGTTATCGTGATTGTTGATGCAACGGCGTCCAACAATCGCACAGCATACTAGAAATACATTCTTATGTCATGTATCTGCTTTTGTTATTTGGTCTTTTTTCGCATAGCATACTAGAAGTACATGCCCATGTCATCTATCTGCCTCTGTTATTCAGTGGAATGCCTCAACCACTACTCATTCTAGGTAATCGGTTTAAATTATTCTCTTGCTCATTCATATGGGTTGAAGCCTTGGTTTCTTTGTGTGCTCTGACTAAATATTTTTAAATTGCTTTGACCAGATGGTGAGATATTTTTATAAAAAAGAACGGAAGCTGGATCGGTTCTTTGTTTATAATTGGGTCTACTTGTATGGTGGTTGATTTATTACTTGTCTTTTTATCTCTTAGTTTTCTGACACTTGTGATATTGCTTTAGGCAAACTTTTGTAAAAGCCCTGGAGCCCTTTGTAAACTGGCTTGAGGAAGCTGAAGAGGAAGACTGAATGAGAGAATGCTAAAGCTGACTTCCGAGGGGACTAGCAATTTATGTCTACTTTTCCTGTGGGTTCCATGTGTCCAAGTAAAAATGTTAATGCGTAATCTGTGTCAAAAATCATAAATTGTTATCACAATTCTTAAGTTATATGCTGTTACTTGTTTCTGCTCTTGGGCATGCACACGTTGTTGCTTCCGTTAGAGCCACAGTATCAAGTTCTCTGAGACTTCTGGTGTGAAATAATAATATTTACAGTCTGAATTGAGACATGATAATGCCGATATCCATCCTTATTTTGCTGTTTACACTCATTCAGAATGAGAAAGCTGATTCGAGTCATTAGTTTCCATTTTCGTTTTATTTAATCCAAGTGAACTTGTGCTTGTTTTCTCCTGCAGCTAGATTTCTGTCAATTTGAGAGGCATTCAGGGTTCCGAATATTGCCACATTTCTCTGCTCCAAGCTTTTTTGGAAAAAAAATTAAACAAAAGAGCACCATGGATGTTAGAACAACCATTGGCATCCATTATAATTGCAACTAATTATATAATAGCGTCATATTTTTCACATTATTGCTATATGAAAAATATATTATGCCTTTTGTACGGACATGGTGACTTGTTTTTTTCTCTCTTTTAGATGATTCAATTGGAGCAATGATAGAAGTGTGAAGTACCATTCTTTCATTTCTGTTGTGTACTAGTTACACGATAAGAGCTGAATTTTTTTTAAAAAAAATTATCAATGATGTGCGCTTATAATATGATAGGGACTCTGAACACGATCATGTCCTATGTGGTAAATCCTTTTTTTTCTTTGATGTTGATATGGATATTAGTTATAAACTCAAATATCTATCCATATGTGGGTAGATTCGGAGATGAAAATGAATTTAAATGGGTATAATCACCCTACCACTAGGGTGGCAGTTCATATAATTGTGACGGGAGACTTTGTTGCGGGACAAAAAAGAATGGGAAAGTAAAGGAACCAAAGAAGTCATCAATCCAATCTCCATTCCTTCAAGTAAGTTTCTAAATATGCCAGTAAAAGATCATATAAAATTTAAAGATCGGAAATCTTAGAACATATGATTCTAGGAAACTATTTGGTTATTAATGAAACTATAGTATATTTTATGAATATCAAATTGCTGTCTAAAGATGCCTATTCATGTACAATCCTAAAAGAGAAATGCGCAAGTCTCTACTCTCTGTTGAAGGCTCCCCCTTGAAGCTGGGCACATTATCATGCTTCTCTAGTTTAGGTCAATCTAATTTCGGTTCTATGCCATAATTCAAAACCTAAACCTCTAAAGCTACCTATCATCTTTCCAATGCTTGGGCTCGTAACAAATTGTGGAAAGCTAAAATCATTGTTTATTTTTGGATTTACTTATTTTTTTTATTTAAGACATGGTTTTCCTTGGTCTTTTCCAATTGGTTTTCTCATGTCATGTGCACAAGGAAAAAAGCCATAGATGATGAGAAGTTGGATTAATGTCATAGGAATGAGAGAAAAGCCATGGATGGTGGGAGCAGCAAGAAAAAAAGGTTGCAATTGCGTTCATGGAGACCAAAGAGGGAACAGAACATCAGAGGGGTATGAATATTTTACATAAATTTTTTCTTTAAAAAAGAAATGTTATATAGATTATGTTTTACTTTGAGAGGGCTAAGCATATCATTTTTAGTACCATTGCAAAAAATTTGCTACTTCAGGATGATGATGGCGTAAGGAACCGGTAAGCAATTCAAAGATACTAACCCAAAAGGTAGGAGGTGATATAGAATTTTCCCCAGGGAAAAAATTGGAGGAAAGCTGCTCGAAAATGAAATACACTTGCCTAGGATCTCTTTGGTTCCAAGGAAATTCATGAAAAAAAAAAGTTAAAAAAAAAATCTTAATAAAACAATGAATGGAAAAGTACTTTTTTCATAAAAAAATTTCCTTTATTTTTTTGGTTCCTGCAATCAAACAGACCCTTAGAATTAGTTATATTTGATTCAAGTACAGTCTAATCAGTTGATTAGACAAACTTAGCCAATAAGTCCGCAATTGGGACCGAGAAGACCATAACCCCGCCCAGCCTCACTTGCGCTGTACGGGAGTCGCCTTATCCGAATCGTTCGAAACGCCTGGCTCACCCCACCCGGCACCCGCTTAAAAGGGGACCCCACTTATCCTGGGCTCTCGGCAGGATGGGCGATGACCATGAGCACTGCTGTCACCTGGCCCCCCGCCTTCCCCCGGCGGGCCGCTCCCGGCGGCACCCTCCCCCTCCTCCGCCGCCGCCACCACCACCGCCATTGCTACTGTCGCGTCTTTAACTCTTCCACCAGCTCCGGTCGTCGATGCCTCCTCCCGTTGCGCGGTATTCTTCCCTACCGCTCCCTTCCCTTCCTCCCCGCTCTCATGCTTGTACGTTCTTTCGCCTTTCCAGCGTGACCCCGGATGTATGGGGAATATAGACGAACACATAACGTGGATGGTTGATTGTTTTATATGAGTTGAAATGATGGGAAGTTTGTGCTGGTTAGATTTGTATTCTATCAAGCAAAGAATAAAATGCCTATTCAAGATCGAATTTGTTGATTTGCCTGGTATAAATGTTAAGTTTTTTTTTCTTCCTCCTCCATACCATGCCACTTGAGTGTTAATGTTTGATGAATCCAATAATGTCATGATCTCATCAAAATCATCAGAAACTATATACTTCTAATTTACCAAAACTCGGCTGCTTGACTATCTTTGCCACTTATTAAAGATTATTAAGTACAGAAGTAAAAGAATCTGTTATAGTTAAGGGCACATTTATTGTTATTAGTATAATTGTCATCGTTTTCTGCGTTTTGACTACTTGCTATAGTTTCTTGTATGAAAAGCCATCATTTGCAACATCCTGGGTTTGTTCTAGACCTTGAAGTATAAGAATAGAGAAGGAGAAAACAGTTAAGTGTTTAGAACGCAGGGACAACAAGTAGTTGAATGATGCACTTCAAGAAAAGGGTATCAGGTTTGCTGGAGGAAGATGAACAAGATGTGAGAGCAGGAAATTAGTCTGACCGGTCTGTACACAAGAACATGATAGCTCTAGCATTATGGATGATGATGGAGATAGGGATGGTGTTGCAGTTAGCAGCTCTGGTGGATGTGATGGTGCTTCTATTTTTGATATTTTCATGATTGAGCCTCACTTACCATATTAGGAGTGGTATGGTACAGAGAAGAGCATTGGTCTTGTCATTGCAAGATACAAGATGCGCGCACGTGCACACACACACGCACGCGGAGAAAGAGCATGTGTTATATGATGATATGTCTGATCCTAGTGACAACCTGAGCTATTGTCCCACATATGTTGAGTAAGACTATTTGGGTAGTATGGTTAATGTTATGGGAGCTATATGATCATACTTTTGACTTTCTGAGATTTAGAGGTCAGCCACAACAGTTTGCAGTAGGAGCATCACTCACCCTATGCTAATATAATATTAATTTTGGATATAACTATAATCTCTCCTGTTACTATTGTTGTCCCCATTACTACTTATCCATGCTATGATGATGATGAGCCACCTTACCACAGCATATGATAAAAAGTATATACAACTAAGCTAATACTCTCGTGTCACTACTCACTACATACTAATTTATGTTTTATTTATGTTTAAGTATGTGTCTTTTGGGGTTGCTACTTAATGGTTGGGTGCATTCCTTTGACATTAAGCTTAACCCATTTTGTTTCATTTGGATCCCAATTTCCGGCTGGAACTAAAAAACATCCAAAACGAAAATTATAAAAATAGATGAGGTGCTTCTTCATCTTTTTCTCATTACATCATTTGTGTCATGTTTCTCATCTTGTTTGAGCTATTTGTGGTCTCAAACAAGTTGCTTGGCCCTACTTTGAGAAATTCTATTAGGAAATCTTTATTATTGACTTTGTGCTGAGTGAGCAAGATCATGTTATGTTTTTTTATCTCTTTCTTTCATTGTTAGGATTATTTTCTTCTTGTCTGGATGAGATTATTATTATAGAAGATGATCTTTTTCACATTTAATTAGAGTATTCCTAGGTACTTGGCATCCAATAGTCCTAAAGTGTTGGAAAAAGCAACATCCAAAATCTAGGCATGGGGAAATGACATATACACTTTTACATAATTATTTATTTGTTAATTTGTAGATGTTTTTATGCTTATCCAAAAAAGAGAAATTCAAAAGGTGGAGAGTTATCCATGTAGTCTAACAAACCAACTAATAGAACAGCCATGAGGATATAAGTTGTTTAAGTTAGTCGGTAGGTTTATTTAAAGTCGTTTAAGATGTATTAAGTGCGATAGCTTTACATTCAAAGACACTTCGATTGAACTGTCTATATAATTGTGATGAATTTATATTAAAAATGTAACATAACTTTCCTTAAAGCGTCCACATAACCTTGGAAATTTTATACCAAAAGGATAAGGACATTTCGCTTGAAGTGTCCACATAATCATGATAACTTTTATTAAAACATAAAAATGCTTAGCTTGAAGTGTCCACAACCTCGATCACTTTATCTTGAAAACCAATCCAGCACATTAAACTAAGAGTGCTTTCAAAGGCACTGCAAAAAAGTAAAGAAAAAGAAAAAGTGCCAAGTGTTGGAAATTTGCATGAGCAGGACACTTCAAAATCCAGTGTCTGGCTGTGTCATTTTGTGTCCAAGCATCCAAAAGTGCCAAATATTCCTAGAAACTTTAAAGATGGTGTCCAGAGAAGAATAGGTATTTTTAGC
Organism: Elaeis guineensis; assembly: GCF_000442705.2. NCBI lineage: Eukaryota > Viridiplantae > Streptophyta > Magnoliopsida > Arecales > Arecaceae > Elaeis > Elaeis guineensis. The sequence goes on from NC_026000.2 coordinate 131,844,788, forward strand.
AGCTGTTCGATATTAAGTTAAGCATCTGTCATTACTTTTTAAAACTTGACATAGTCCACGACCCCTAGGTTATTACTTTCTAAAGAGAAATGAACTGTTGATATATTATGCTTATTTGCAGACATTAGAAATTTAGAACTATTTTGCCTATTTTAACTTAAAACTGAAATTTAGACTAGATGGTGAGACTTTTCTTGACTCTACTTGACACCAGCTATTGGTTAGGAGCCTCATCTATTGGTGATCTGTCAACTGAAAATGCGTATTATTCATGCCATCAGTTAGTTCTGTGCTGTGGGTTACTGAAGATGCTGTTTTCCTTCAAATTCTTTGCCATACTTGTGGCAACATCATGTGACTACCATTTTCTGTCTTCCCTGCTTCCAAAACTGTTTTGAATTCGATGCTGATTGAGCTGATGATGTGACCAATGGTTGATTTGTTACTATTTGTCTGTCTTCCTAGGAGGTATATCTCCTAGAAGGCCAGAAAAACCCAATTTTCTTTCTTGATTGTTAAATCAGAATTTTACTTCTGCCTTTGGTGCCTCATTGCTGACATGGCTGTGCTGGATGACAAAGACTGGCATCTACGGCACCAGACCTGGACCAGCATGTGGCACGTGTCTGATTGTGCACTAAGCACTGGCATGGCACAATGCATCTCATGTTTGTGCATGCTCGTGGTATCATGTTCATGCATGCTGGCATGGTACCAGCATGCAAGATTTAAAGCTTTGGTTCCTAAATGCACCTGTCTTCCTTCACTATGACAACAAAGTATCATTTCAATTGCTGGCAGTTAGATTCTATACACTAGCTTGCTAACCTCTAAATAAAGTCTGATACTACGAAAAATCTCTCCTTTCTCAATAAACTGTTTACTATGATCTAATGTAATTGAGGGGGAAATGAGAACATGAATATCATACCTAATATTTACTTGATAAAATTATTCTTTTTGTATAGCTTTATAGTATAATGCATATATGTATAGCTCACATCATATGCATATGTGTATAATGCACTGTTGCTCAAGGCAGAAGACAATTGCATGCTTTATGCTCAACATCCCTCAGTTTTCTTCAAGTAGCTAGTACATGAATTTATGCCCCACTGCATGCATCATTTCCTTTTAGATTGCTTTTCTTTCATGAGGAATCCATATTTTAGTGAACTCACGCATGGCTGTGCAGTTGTAGATGACTCCAAAGATACCAAGACATCTCCTGATGGTTCAAATGAAAGATCTGAATCTGATAAGTTAGTTGATTGCATGGATTTTGGTGAACTTTGCAATGACTTTGAATGCATCAGTAGCCCCTTTGTGGAATCAACAGCAAGACAGCTTGCACGAGATATTTTGGAGTTGCGAGAAGGAAATCGTGCAATAGGATCTTATTCAATTTCTGTCAAATATAAAGTAATTATCCTTTTCCTTAGACTTGTTAGATTTCTCTATTTTTCTAGTTGAAGATTAAGTTTGGTTACACTGGTTGCTGATGGAAGATGCCTAAATCTTTGTCTAGTTCTTTTGTTTTAATTCTCATTTTGCAATTTAATAATGAGAAAGATTTTCTTCTTTTTCTTAATTATCAGTCTTTATAGATATAACATTCTTATCATATCTTTCTAGGAGATACATGTTGTAAATTGATTAATGACTTGCAGTTTTTTATAATCTTCTTCGACAATAAAACTTAAATGGTTAGAACCCTTTCATGTGTAATGTGCATGGATGTGAATAGTAACCTCATTACTTCAGGATTTGCAAATACACTATTAAGTATCATATGTAACATGACATAATTCAGAAACATGAATCTTTTACCTTACGAGCTGGGACATGGAATGGGAAGTTCGAATAGACAAAAAGAAACCCATACCTTAGGGCGCCTGTTGAAATTGAAAACATACTGAATGATTTGTTTGGAAAAAAAGGTTATATATGTGGCATAGGGTGGAATACAACTTCTGAAAAAGACTAAAGTTTCCAATAAGACTTGCAATGGAAGACAGATTCATCCTTTTGCTTAGTTTGTTGTTGGATAATGATGGTACATATAGTTTAAGGTTGCTTTTTTTTTTTTTTTCTCTATTGTAGATTATTCAGCTTTGGTTTAATGAACTGATTTAATATTATTAGAATGGTGCACCTGCTCTACAATTTTGTATCCACCCACATGGCAAGTTTTTTGTGCTTTGTTGTATCTCTTATTTATGTGTCATCCATGCAAAATGTTTTCAAGGTTAACATTTGGTTAGTCAATTTTCTGCTACTTGTCATCTTGTTTGCTTGGTTAAAGTTCCATTTGAGATTATTGAGGTCCCCACTAAGATTCCTGCTATGAGTTATAATATTTTTTTAGGTTCTATCTAATTTGTCAAAATTATAAAGAGAGATTTGATTATGTTCTTTTAGGAATATTATGATTTCCTGGTGCTGCCCTTCTAGGTGATGAAACTCTATTTTTGATTTAGAAGGACATGTTAATTTATTAAAAATAGTAAATTTTGGAAGATTATGCAAATTTTTTTATGATTCTCTCGAAATTTTGGCATGTTATGTCCTAAGAAAGGGATGCTTCTCTTTATTTATAAAAGAAATGACAGCTTTTTGATAGACTATAAATAACATACTATTGTAATTTTTAAACATCCATACAAGATACATATCCCTTTCTAATGCCAATAACCTGCCAGTGTGGTATGTATCACAATAAATGGTGCTATAGATGCTGATACTGTAATCTTATTCCACACCCTAGTTTTCCCTTTCTTGTGTCTTGTAATCTGGAAATCATTCGACATCTCATCTCTTTCCCTCTCTCCTCCCTCTGTGCCCTTGCCACTGCACTCGGGACCCCTCCCCTTGTGATATACATATAGACATTAATGCATGCATACTACATGTATTCATGTGAGCAGCTGCCCATTGGATTGTCAAATTGGAGAAGGTAGAAGAGCTTACTATACAATCTGCTTCTATTTCAACAAATCTGGAAGTGGAAAGTAGAAGGGCTTACTATACAATCTACTTCTATTTCAACATACTGGTGCCACTTCTGTTTGTATATAGCATTTAAGAAGAGAACTTTGCAAATTATATAGTTTGTTTTCTTTGAGAAGCCCTTTCAATTTGTAAGTTTTAAGTTGAAAGCAGCAAATACCTTACCTGTTATACTTAACAATCTCCATGTGATCCTCTTGCAAGGTGGTCTGCAGCATCCTTCCTGCCCTAAGCAAAGAATCTTAGTTCTTAATGTAGAGGTGTCTTGTATTTAGATTAACACTGGCCACAAAGTTAATAAGGGACCCGACCTGATTCTATTTATATCTTGGTGTACTCGTTTTGGTGAGATATGTTGCCTTTAAAGCATGAGTGCTTTTCTAGGATTTTTTGCCTTGTACTTTGTATTCTCCCACTTTGAAGATAGTGAAAAATCTCCAACATCTTTGCCCATGGTTTTCCCCTTTGATTTAGAGGGGTTTCCACGTAAAATCCTGAGTTTGCATTGATCTTTGTTTTTCTTCGATTTCTCTTTTATTGGCGTCTTGCTACAACACTTAACTTGACAAGGGCTGCTTTAAAACTTTCTTAGTTTTGTAGAAAAAAGGCTTTCTCACTTTGTTTTAATGACAATGATATGCCTTCTAGAGTTTATGATGGTCGACTCCAGACTTCTCAAATGAGCAGGCAAGGTGACAACTTCCCATTTTACTAGCTAAATGTCAGATAAAGGGTCTGTGTAAGACTGAAAGAGCATGCATCCAGCCTGTGAAAATATGATAAGAGGATCCAGCTGATATACAAACTTCATGATAGTACTAATCCACTGCCAATAGAAATAAGCATAAATTCAATCAGAGGTCAAATAATGGTGCAACACATTATCTATGCTAGTATATAAAGAGAGCTCTACATGTCCATCGGACGTTAAATGCACCATATCATGCATGACTCATGTAAAAAAGAAAAAAATCGAGAAGAGTTGAAGTGGACTCTGGTTTCTTGATGAATATCTCTTGGTTTCCTGGGAAAGAAATTCTTAAATAAATCATTCCCTGGGAATGGAGATTCTTAAATCCCGAAAACTGAGCTTCTTAAGACCATCTCTTTCTACATTAATGTTTATCTGTGGAAATCTTGAGAAATTTTCTACAATGGATCTCAAGTCCCAATCCCAAAAAATTGGCATGTGAACAACTTTCTCTTTCCTAGTATGCGACTGGATGGAAGGATCGCAGGCATTATTCATTCCTCTCACATGCAACACATGCCAAATACTAGTCCGTGGAGAATGATATGACAAAAAGATCACTTCCTGAACACATAAGTGGTCCAAGTCTTTGCATAACCAGTTAATGTAATCAAGCCCACTTTATTATTTTCTTAGGAGGTCAACCTGTTTTACCACTATATTTTTGCAGCCAGTCTGTCCATCGTCATTTATTTGGATTTTAGTTTCAGCAGCATTTGCATTTCAGTTCGTTGCTTGAGCTTTCAATTCAGGTTATGGTCCAGCGGTTGAGAACCTGGACTGTTCCAAGAGCTTTTTAAGACAGTTACCGATTCCTAACTAATCAGTGCAATAAAGTCCACCATTCTCAACTTCTTAGAAGCCAACATGATTTGCCACAGTGACAGTCTTGCAGCTAGTCTGCCCATCAATAATTTTGGAAATTAGTTTTAACTACACCTTTGGTTTTGGTTTGTTGCTTCAGCTTGACCTTCATTGCAGATTGCTCCTGTCTGTTGCAACTATCAGGACCTGTCTAGTCCATGATTAAACCCATTTAGACATGTCTTGACTGTTAATTTGGCCATTTAGAATTTTGTATTCTCAGCACTTAACACTGTTTCCAATGGCATAGATATAAGAAGAGCTGACCTCTCTCTCTGCACTCAAGTATAGTTTAGTTTGGATAGTCTTCTTTCTAAACAATTACACTGCAATATTTCAAGGTTGATGTGCAGAACCATCAGTCTTCTTCTAGAAATTCCAGTACTCATTGCCTGTTGCAAGTGATATGGAAACTTTGACTCTGTTCTGTATATTGACAATGCAACACGGATGTGTATAACTGAAACCCGTTTTATCTGAGAAAATACATAGCTGAAATCTGTAAACTTAGGAATAATCCTAGTATGAGTGGAATTTGGTAGCGTACATTCTGCCATGCACGCCTTCAGTCACAGTAATAGGTTGCTTTTCTGATGCATGAATATATAATTCTTGTCTGTATTTTGTATGTTTTGCTGGTTGATGAATGAACTCGTTCAACTTTCCTTTTACTTCAACAGTTCAACATGTTCTAAGTTATATGCTAATATAATTTTTGAACTATATTGTAAAAAGTAATTTCATCTTTTAGATTTAGCAGTGATAAATTTACTTGACTATTAGGAAATGATATTCAGGGTGGCACATTTCTAATAATCGTCATCAACTACTTGGTAGAAACTAATGACCTGTTCAGAACTGCTTAGGTCATTCCTGAACAAACAGATGAGTCCAGAAGTCTAGTTTTGATTAATCCATTTTGTTTGAGAAACAGATTGTTTCTTTGTTTATGAAAGTTATTCAATGCTATCGCTGTTTGGTTGTTTGCTTAGTTGTGATTTGTCCAGATTTTTTTTTTTTCATTTTCAAGTAAAATAAATGTTTAAATAATGTAGAGTTCTTGTCAATTGCAGGATCCAGTTAGGACTTTCGTTGGACGTGAAAAATACAAGAGACCTATATGGGCAACTGATGCATTGGATAAACCCTCAGTGGTGAGAGTCATTAGTTAACACCATCTTTTCTTTATTTCCTTTCTAGTATTTTGTGTCGTGCAAGGTTTTAAATCCCGTGGGACAAAGGTGTCCTAGTTTCTCCATGGAATGGGATGCCCCACTATCCTGTTTTGTCCGACAGTGGTCCCGGTCATACGTCCCAATAGATATCCTTCATCTTTCTCCCCTTCTTTCTTTCTTTCTTTTTTTCTTTCTTTTTTCTATTTTTCTTTCTTTCCTTTCCTTTTTCTTTCCTTTTCTTCTTCCTTCTTTTCTGTTTATCATTTTTCTTCTTTTCTTTCATTTTTCCCCCTTTCTTCATCTTTCCTTCATTTCCTTCTTGTCTCTTTCATCTTCTCTCCTTGCAAGGATGGGTTTTGGAGTCCCGAGCCTATCTTGGTCCTATTTCCTCACAGAAACAGGCTAGGACGCCCCTATTCCGCCGAGATGTAAAACTTTGGTGTCATGTTCTCTTTAAGTTTATTGTGAAAAATTGTGGAAGTACGAAGTCACTATATTTCATAGCAAAGAACTACCTGTTGACAAGCAATGAGGACTGTAGTTTTATGCAATGGTTGATATAATTTAATTATAAAGTTGATAAAGAAATGAAAGAAAAATAAAAAAATCCCAAATATCATTAAGTGACTAATTTATGAGGATTCATAACTCATTGGCTGAAATTTATCTGTTGTAAAAACTCTTACGAGACAAATAGAAAAATAATGTTTGCAAAACTCTCAAGCAAGAACCATTACACCCTTTTCCTCTCTCTCTCTCTCTCTCTCTTGTTTTATGTGTGCATCTGTGTCCATGTGTGGAAGAGGCCCATAGGCAAAAGTACACCACAGTGGATTGCCCTCTCTAAAATTCTCCTAACCCTCTAAACCTTGAAGAAGGTGGGAATTGTAGGAGTTGAACCTAGATTTTGAATACAACTGCCAAGATTTTACCTGCTTGACAAGCAGGCACCGAGTACACAATCCCACCCCTTCTAGGACCAACTTTGATCAGGTTATGTCTTGTAATATGGTGGATAAGAATGTTGGTATTTTTCTTTCACTTGTCTTTCCTAAGTGTAAAAAGATTGTCAATTTTCTCTATATTCATCACATGAACAAGCTTATGATACTAAAAACAATCCAAGTAAAGATTTGGAGTAGGAATCGTATATGTTCTGATGGATAATTAAACAGTAATTTCTGTGGAACAATGAAAAAGATACTGAGATTAAAAATGGAACTTGATAAATTCTTTTGGAAAAATAGGTTCTCCTTGCAATGGACAATGCCAATAACAAATGTTCTAGCATAAATTGAGACTGAAAGATACAGGGAAAAAACAAAGATGTAAGCCTCACAAAAGAATTTCATTCCCTGCACTTTTCATTGAAATATTACATAAAATATTTTACAATAAAGTTTTTTCTTAAATCTTTTAACTCTTTTCCTTAAACTCTGATAGATCTAATGTTGACATCTCTAAGGGTTGGGACAAGTAATTAAAGTATCAAGCATGCCCTTTTAAGTGGATACCCTTAGTGGCATGTGAACACTGATGTTTTGTCTTGGTGTTTAGTCAATCATCATTCAATGAATTGAGGCTTGCCCTACTGGTCGACTTCTTTGCTTAGCAACCAGAGGTTCCAGGTTCAAATCTTGGATGGTGCATCCCTGAGTGTTTGGACTTGGGTAAATTATACCGTGGGTAGTGCTTCCTTTCTCTTAAAAATGAGTGATCGTTCAATATGGTTTATCCATCATAGAATTCTGTAAAATAAAAATTTGATAATGCCCAAAATGTTGTAAAGTTAGACTTTATGCAAATAGAATTATTATCATGCTTTGGTTTGTTTTATGAGATATTGAGATTAATATCTATTTGACTTGGTCTCAATTTACTACCTTCTATATACTTGTTTCAAGCTACTGCTATCTTTACTAAAATTCAAATTTTAATAGTTGTAGTGTTCTATTCTATTGGTCTGGCTTATTTGCAGCAATTGATGTATATTTTGGCATTTGCATATCCTACTGATTGAAGAGTGTGATGCATGTGGCAGACTGTGCAGGAGATGGAAATGCTGTCAACCAGTATACTGAACATCAAATGGACGCTAAAGGGGAAACCTAAAAGTCTGTTTGCAAGCGTAGGGGGAGACTTGATACTTCGTGTGAACTCCCGATTCACATTAAACCAAATAAGTGGCCAAGTGACTGAACATGAGGAATCATGGGATTTGTCTGCATCATCTCCAATTGTTCAGGGGTATTTCTGGGTTTCAAGGACCCTTTTCTCTGCTATTGAGGCTGGCAAAGATACAATTGATGCTGTTAACAACACAACTTCTCGTTTCTCAACAGAAAAGGAGAACTTGGAGAGCTATCCAGACCCATCCGGGGATCCTACAAAGGTAAACTTCTATGCTGCAATATATTCCTTGGTGTTACCAGAACTACATTGGTAACCTAGCAAGTAATTGATTCTTTTTTTTTTTTAACCGTGCAATACTATATCTTGAGATAGCATGCTTGCATGCTCTATATCAAGTATTGACTAGATTGAAGTTCCTAGTCTCTAAGGTAGAGTTGTGCTTGCCAAGGGTAGAAACAAATGAATTGAGGTTTGGTAATAAATATAAATTGAAAATTTAGCTTTTGAGAAACTTGCATCGACCATTCTTTCCTGACAATCTCCACATATGCAAACACTGCAAAGAGTATTTGTGTATAGATTAGATGTATGTCCATTCTCACAGGTTTTCTTGCTGTTTAGGAATGCACACCTGATGCTTAACCATAACCATAACAAGCAAGCCTTGTCCTAATACTATTGAACTGATGCATAGTGTTGGTTATTAAAAACCTTATATGTATTAGTTTTGTGGCACATATGCTTATGTTCTGAGGTTTGGGACTTTGTCTTCAGTGCATAGAGGATGTATGCCCGAGAGGTGAGTTATCAAATGTTCTGTAAGTATGCGTTCAGTTCTAGGAGAAGTGGGAGCATGCTAGCTGTGATTTTATTAATTAACAAAGTAGTTGATAATGGAGGACTTCTAGCATCACTTGTAGTAGCTGACATGACCAGCATGTCAGAACAGTAGGACATGTTCTAGAGATATTTAAAGGATAGAATAAAAACCATCACTACCTAGCAGCAATGGAAAAGATTAAGCAGGACCTTAAGGATCAAAGTACAGTTGATCCTAGAATACATCAACCCTTAGCTCTTCTGCTTTGCTGATGACTTTCCATAGCTTCTACTGTCCTCAGAAACACAATAACATGGGTATCTAGACATGTTAGACCAGAAAAATCCATGGAAGCTATATACAGAACAAATTGTTCTGGATGCTCCTGTAGGGTGGTTTACAGGTTAGAAAATTGGTGATTGAAAAGGATGAGGTCTAAATTATTTTGTCGTCGTACATTGCAGATCATAGAAACTGCGTTCTAGGGCTCTAGCAGAATATGTGATCCATTAATTTCTATTCAGAAAGCAGAGTATTCAAACTTTCAAAGTTTTTCCCATTTCCAGTCATTTAGCTTGATATTCTTCAGAATTTAGAACTTATTCATCAAAGTGATTACCTGACCTGCATTTTTCGAAGTCAATGTCCTGTTTCAGCCGTTATGTTTTGAAACAGCTAATACTCAGTTTTACGGTTTAGCCTAGAAATTAAATATTGTAATGGTTACTCAACCAAAAAAAGACGCTGCAAGTAACACCTTTTTCTGGCTTTTTTGATTCAGTTTTTTCAAAGGGACAACAACTTACAGAGAGATGTCTATCAGATTGCACTTTTCCTGGCTGTAATCTATTTTGTTGTACAGTTTTTGAGAACAACCCTATGAATGTATAACTTAAAACCACAGAATTTCAATTTTTGTATCTCATTGCCCATATTGTATATTTCATCTTGTATTCTAAGCCCCCTGCCATATTGAATTCAATAACTTATTCGTGCTGCACAATCTGCGGAGGACATTTTCCAATTCTCCAAGGAATTTCTTGAGAAGATATTTGTTTGTTTGTTCCTCCCAAAATAAGTCAGAACACACAAGATCCAGAGGTATTTTTGAACCTCCGATTCATAAATTTATTTCCTAACCTTGGAGTTGGAGGGCATACAGAAAAGATGCGCTGAAGTGAAATGTAGAATATGAATCATGGTTTGTTTCAGGCTTCCAGATCTTTTGGAACTTCTGGGGCTCTCCTGTGGTTAGGATCCACCTTGTTTGCTTAGCAAAATTCTCTCTCTATTGCATGGCATGCCTTTCTTTTGATGTAGCACAGTGTCTTTTTTTTTTTTTTTTTTTTTAGGGGGATGATGTAACACAGTTATCCCCTGAAAGCTTGCGAGACAACATTTTTCTTTGCAAGAGAGGCATATTTGATCGTGTTGTTTCGCAACAAGTCATTCCATAACATGGCTTTTAATCATGCATGCTTCCTTGTATTTGTATTATTTCTTGGGGCAAAAGAGAGCAATAGAGAAGTCCACCCAATCTTTTTTGAAATGGAGAAGATCCCAGCTAATCCTGTCATGATATTTTTTAGAGTGCAGCTTACATATGATGCATGCTTTCTTCAATCTATGGCAGTATGAAATGATAATGTGCACCTAGATAAAAATCTAGAATGCATAGTCCCTATATGAAGGCTAATTGTGCTTGCTCAATCAGCCGAAGAAGGAATGGCATCAACCTGACATTGGTGATAATTTGAAGGCGCCTCAAATCAGAGGTATACTTGGCATTTTCCTAATTGAGATTAAGAATGCACCGGAGATTAGCTCCGTTGCTTGGAATTAAAGACGATATCGAAATCCTCTTTATGGTATGGTGTTCTAGAAGGATTCGAAGAAGAGAATGGGAAATCCATCAGGTGCCTAGGCAATTGGCAAAATGAAGATTGCATTATTCAGTAGAATCCACATTTAGGCAAGGCAGATCCAAGGAATGAGCTGGGAAAATAGCATTCCTGTCAAAATCTGACAGGATAATACACTGACTAACAGATCTTTGTACTTCAATAAAGATGGCTCTCATCAACATGGATCACCGATTTCAACATCATTCCAAGTAATGTGGCCAATGTAATTAACAACTTTCCACCACAATCCATTCTGTAACAGAATGTTGTCATCTTCAACCATTAACGTCTCTGCTGCCAACCGAAGAAGATACTGCACCACCCGGCTTGCGATCCACATCAGAGCACAACTTAAAAAGAGGCCTTGCATCTCACTCAAAGATCTCATACGCTGCTGCACATCTTGGGACTACTAACTCACTGCCAACTGACATTTTTCCCGTGGACCTAAAACATCACATCCATGCAGCCCACATACATAGCAAACAAAGTGAAATGTGTCGTGAGCGCCAATTAACCCCAGTTCATGGGTTATCAGTTACGTAAATATCAACTAAACATCAATTTTATAAATGTATAATGATATTCATATAAATTTAATAATGTTTTTTAATTTACTTTTAATCAAGCTGAACACAAGCTGCTCAATGACAGCTCATTCATTTCACATAAAATTATTGAAATTTGCGACCACCGATAAGACGTATAATGGCTAGGAAACAACCAATGATAACCAACGGAATGCTAACTCTCGGAAAACCTGGCTCCAACATCGATTTGCTTTATCAAAGGCAATAGGAGACAGACGCAAAAGCATAGACAATAAACCAATACAAACATCTACTATTAATTATTTCAGCACATATTAACAACAAATGAAATGCTAAGGTTGGATGAGCACGGCAGAGTAAATCCATGCTCCTGCTGGTTATCTTCCACTTATATCTTGTTGATGCTCTTCCATGTTCTTGACTAACCATGAATAAAAAATATAAGAAACTGATTTACATGAAGCCTAAAAATTTATACAGGGCAGAGGCTTGTACAAGATTTGACTGGACAGCAACAATTAGCACCATCCGATCCTCACAGCATACTATCTACCACTAATAATTACACATGAACTACTGGAAACCAGACACTAGCAAGGCTCGGGCAATAATACCACTTTATAAGAAGGCTGAAGTATCATCAAGAACTAAGCCACCATAGAATCATTCTCACCTTCGTCGATGCTGCTGCTGTTGCGCTCGTGCTATTCTATCTGCATACATTGGGAGGCGAACTATCTCTGCAATCTCATCTAGAAGCACTTCTTCGGTGATATTGTCATTAATACTCCGCATCACCTGTTAAGAAAGCAGTTAAGTATTTGAAGAGCCTGCTACATGACTGTCATGCAGCAAAGCAAGATCAAAGTAAGTACCTTCCGATAAGTGTTAATATCATTTGGTGTTGCTTTATCTGTTCTGATTCGCATGCACACCCAACAGCCTCCATCTGGATCCCAGGAGCACTCAATGATATTTCCTGAAAGGGATGAGACATCCTCTTCGCCTACACAGATACAAACCTCATTGGCATTTAAAGAAATTATAATGTCGGAACTCAACGCTAATTTGTCAATAACAATGAGAACGTCAACATCGTGACAAAATTAACTAGAAGAAACTGATATAAAAAGGTGAATTAGCAGAGGATGATTTAGAGCCCAAATAATATAAACCAGTATGCTACTTCCCGGGCTGCCGGAGGAGGTTCTCCTCAACGATCCAACTGGATGCAGCAAGATCAAAGTGAATGGAGACAAGAAAATGAGGTACTAACAGCTAGATTAAGAGATGATTATGCCTTGATAGCCCGAATCTAAAAGTACATTTCCATTTCCCCACTGGCGTCCACACAAAGATTTTCAGAATCCCAGCAATAGATCACTGCCACCTCAAACTATGAATTAACTGCCTGGAAAAAGCTTAGCTTGCTTTCAAAAAATTCTATGCAATGAAAATGTTGTAAGTCTTGTTCTTCTTATGCCCACGAATATAAGCAACTACAAACTGCCTTCAGAGGTCAACCAAGTTCCCAGGATGGGGCCCAAATTGAAGATCCTGGCAAGGGATTTATTTTAAATTTTCACAAGGCAGTGCTTTCCACATAAATGCCTTTATTCAAATTAACTCAGTAGGAGGAAAACTTTTATAGCCAGCACAAAAAAAAAGGACATTTATGGAATAAAGTTATCGTCCACTATACAAGCTCCCAATATAAATATAGTAGTGAATCGGGTGAATGGAACAAGCTTAGATCTGTTTCTCATTGCTTCTTGATCTAGATATACAACTCTCAAGCATTCGATCAAACAATCAGAACCACAGATTCAATACACAGCCGTGTCTATATAAATAACATTGCACAATATATTAGATACACTAATAGAATAGTTTAAGAACCTAAATCAACACCAAGCAACTGGATACAGCAGGGAGAGAATGGAACAGCGAAAAGTGAACATCATAGAAAATATCATACAAGAGAAGAATGATGAATAGCCAAAATAATTACCCACCTCTAAATATAACCCGTACCCCATCCATGAGTTTCTTTTTACCTCTCTCAAAAAGAAAAAGCAACTCGCGACTCTCACTTCCCACCTGAAGACATGAAACAAAGATATTAAGCCCTCTAATACCTATGCACAAACATGAATTTAGAATCTTAAATGTAGATAATAGTATGCCATCAATTTACGATTTAATTGAAGATAAAATCATAATATCAATATTTCATATATGAGGTCATGAACAAACCTCAAACAGAAAGTCAACTGAGTTCATCTCTGGATACTTCCACTTTAAAAGACCTTCATGGGTACGAGGCACATAAGGATCATCCCAACCCTAGCATAAGAAAGTAAAATAAACAAACACAGGTCATTACACTATATGATCAGTACAATAAAGTCATTATAGAAGTTTATCCCAAAAAAAAGGCATCAAGCTTTTTAGAGATCACATGGAGAGCTTTTGAAATACACAGTATGAAGGATATATTGACACATACGGTGTACATGCATTCATATTGATCTCTCCAAGAAAAGGACCACAACAATGATGAAACAAAACGATATTAAATGACAACTTGCACGGAAATGAGAGGTCTCCCTAAGACGTGACTAATATCTTGCACATATTTTCCATTAAAAAATGTTATTGGAGACAAAACTCCATTGACACAACTGCATGTTGGATTACTGTTGTGATACAAGATATAAACACCTAGACAAGCTTTACAACAATTAAAAAATTTTATGTTTATTCTTGAGCCCAACATTTTATTTATAAATGACATTGCAAATTCAAGCAACACACATTATCTTGCCAAACATATAAAGTGGAGTTGCATGTTACTTTTTCATATTATCTTGCCAAAATTTGAGTAAGAAGCAGGATATTTTAGCATACAGAAACAACTGAGATATTCCACTCACAGCTCAACCTGATTATTTCAGAGATCCTTCAAGGGCAAAACATGCTTGATGAGGTTACCAAGACTTCCTGAACTTCTAATTAACAAATTTAAATTATTAATTAATCAAGTATGCAATATATTTTTCAAGATTTTCATAAGCTTTTCCAAATTTGTGACACAGAAGTTACTCACCATACTCAGCTATTGAAAGATCATTAATACTCAACTTCACCCAACATTCCAGATTTTTGTGGACTCACAAAAGAAAGAGTATTTTTGGAATTTTTTGCATGAAAGAGATCAGGAATATACTGGCATTGCTAAAGGTTATTTTTAATTTTACCCAAGGTTTCAAGAATCGGTACTGAGACCCGTACCATTTCTTGCTCGGTACAGTACGGCACCGTATCATACCGACCTGTACCGACATTAAAAAAGTCAAAAAAATTCCCACCCACCAACACTAAAAAAAAAAAAAAGAAAACCGTACTGAACCATACCAAACCGAACCCATACCGCACCGGACTAGACTGAACCATCTAGTTTGGGCGGTTCAGGCAGCATACCGGACGAACCGACCGGTTCGATCTGGCACCCCTTGTTTTTCGAAAAAAAGGCCCGAACTGGACCGGCTAGCTGCCGGTCCGGCTCAATTAGCCCCGTACTAGCCGGTCCGGTTCGCCCCATACCAGCCCGAACCGGGCCAGTACGGCAAACCCTAATTTTACCTTTTGATTCTACTATTTTAGGCTATTGTAGGGTTCGCTTCAACTGGATGACAAGGTAACATTGGAAAGGAAATATGTATTTGCTTTTGAAGGATCATGACATGAAATCTCTTCACTAAACTGGTGGTGTTCTAAAATGATGGGATGGTTAGATAAAAATGTGAAACCGATTCTACTCTTAGAGACAATAAACAAGAGAAAGAATATGTTCAGGGGGAGGGACCAAGATATGGGTATGAATACAGTAGAGTAGCAAAAAGCGCAATTAGTAAAAATATTAGTTGATTCCCAAACCTCAAAAAGGACTATGTCCTAAAGGGACCATGACTCCGAAATCCAAAGACAAGAAACATTAGGTTATAATTGTTTTTATAAGACTCATAGGTTTCAGTAAAGGGCAAACTAAAGTGATTAGCCAACATTTAGTTATGGTACCTAGGAAAAGGGCCAACCAAAAGAGATGAGTGAATGGAATAAGCATCCGACTTTTCAGTTTAGGTCTATGTACGCCAGCATCGCAGACCCCTCTTCTCTTCTGTTAAAAGCGACCACCACCTTTCAAAATTGTTGCTTTAGGGTTTTATTTATGGGAGCCCATGAGATGTAAAATCCTTTATTTTGAAAATTGAATAAAGAAATTGGTTACCAAAAATTTGAATAAAGAAAATGGGTGTTTTCTTCCTCTGGATACACACCTGTTCCTCTGCCCACCTCTTCTTGTTAATCTTTTATGAACAGCATCACCTAATTATTTTTTCCATCTTGGGTAATTTACTTACTCAAAATCTATATACCTGCTTAAACCTTTTTTTCTGCAACATTGATTGAATTTGATCATCTCTCATATTTATATCAGTTTTTTTACAAGTTTTGTTATGCACTCACATTTCTTCATTAAACTTCACTAATTCTGTCCACATCAGTTTTGAAGTGCCTAGCGAATTTTAGTTATTGCGTGCATGCTCAATCTTTTTTGGCACATAAAACTCCAATATCATTTTCTTTCCCACCTTCGCATTCCTAAACTCTTTTAAGTAGCTGTTCTTCATCAAAAGTCATATATTTCTATGGCCAGATTTTCATGACAGTAACCAAGAACTTTCATAGAACACACTTAAGCCTTCAAAGGACCTTGAAAATGCTAGCTGATGTCCCCATTACATTAGGGCTGCATGAAATGTAGGACAATTAAAATGCAGTAGTGAAGGCAAAGCACTTGGTGAGACAGCATGGTTTGACTTCTTCAAGGAACTAAAAATTTCAAAACAAACTTTTATGACCAAGTACCTGAAATATAAGGCCATCAGCTGCATGTGAAAGCTTTGGAATGAACTCCTTCAGAAGCTTAACAACTGTAGATAACAACCAAAAATCCTTCCTCCTAACCTGGTTAAAATAAATAATAATAATAATAATAATAAATGACATATAAATCAACAAGACATGGAGTTATATACAGAATTACAGATCCTGAAAGAAATTACAAAATCATTGCATCATTTTAGATCTACTTACGCTAAATGGTTCCATGTCATATCTGTAAATTGGATTACTTTTGCCTTCGCATTCAAACTGTTTTCTCTCATAATTCCGAGGCCGAACCACTTCCTCCTCCAGTAACTTCCACCTTTCAGAAAAGGGCAGCTGCACCATGAAATGATAATATAGCATCACGATTGCTTATGCAACAATTTATAACAGTTAAGAAAAAGAAAAGAATAAAATAATAACTCTAAAAAAGAAAAGTATAAAATAATAACTCTTGATCTGGTAACCAAAATCAAGAATGCATTCACGTAGTCAAAAATTTTAGTTCGCAGCAGTGATAACTAAATGGTCATATCATTAATTTATTACAACAATACTGAGATGAACATGGCATGCAATTTCAGCAGGAACCCCAAACCAAAACAGAGGTTCACTACATACTTCTGAATGAAGAAGGCCAGTGAATTTGAGAAAATAAATGCCATTTTCATTATAGACATATGCAACAAACCAACTAATTCTTGTCCCAATTATCCGAGGATTCCTATTCAAGCCTTTCTTTGATGTTCTTTCAAGGAGCACTTTCAAACATTTCCTTTATTTTTATTGAGTTTTACACAAGGACTGCAAAACCAACCTGAACCGCCCGGTTAACCCAGTGCAGAACCTGGTCATTTTGCAGGTTTGATACAGGAACCAGTCCATACAGGTCTGTTTCCGCCCGTTATCGACCCGTACCACCCAGTTTCGAGTAGTATCATGATAAGGAGCGAGGAAAAAGGGGCTGGGAGCTATCTCAGCAAATGATGCATATTGTACAATACCAACCTAGGAAGCACGAATACAGCAAAATCGCTGCCTTACCCGTGTTAGATACGTTTCCGATACGGAAACATCGGGGACACAATGCGATACGTACCCACAGCGTGTCCGGCTGTTTTCCCTCTCTTTTCTGATTTTTCCAATGTCGGATACGGCTGGGTACTGAAACATTGGTGTTTTTATGTTAATTTTTTAGAATTTTTGTTTGTAATGACTATGCATTAATGATGCTTACTTTTCAAATATAGGTGCTTGAGTTATAATTTATGTTTATATGTTAAATTTATCTTGAGTCTTTATGCTTCTATGTCAATATTATATTAATTTTATATTTTTTTAATATACTGTATCCCAGCCGTATCATATCCTATATTTAACAATTTATCATATCTCCATATCCATATCGTACCGTACCCGTATCCCGTATCATATTTGTACTTCCTAGATACCAACCATACCATACCAAACTAGTGATTTTACTGTTAATGTACATGATACTGAGATTGTGGACCTTGGTTTGACATGTTGCTTGTAACATTAACCGTCCACCTTCATCCAAACATAGGACCAGCAGCAGCTGTTACATATACCGCAGTTTGTAAAACTACTCTATCATTTGCCATTTCTTTGAAGCATCTTGTCAGAGTTAAGCAAAAGATTTGCAACAGAAGATTTTTGGAACCCTCTTGATTTTAGGTTTAAAAGAAGCTTAGAGAAATAAGTTTGTTGCCATATTTGACTACCCTAAAGCAACATAGATATTCAAATAGCCATGCATCAGATTGTGACTCAAACAAAAGAACAGTATATTATAGTCTAACATAGCATGAAACACAATCATCATTTTCTTCAATTTAAATTAAAATTATAGTATTTAGTTCATTTCAGCATGAAATTGCTGAAAACAATGCAGTCATTGCCCTAATCAGTATAACATAAGTTTTGTGGTTTCAATATTTTGCCCAAAACTTTGAAATCAGAACCAAAACCCTTCCTAGGGCTGCAACTGAACTGATCTTGATTGAGTCTGGCTCTGATAAAGTCAGTTTTGAACCTATTTTCAAGTCCGAATTTTAGGATCAAGCTTCATTAGTTTAATATTTATCGAGCCTAATTCAAGCTTATTTGTGAATGGAGCTAAACACAGGCCTAACCAATCATCTTCATAATTCCAATCATGCTGAAATTAATTCAAGCGTAGAATCAGGCACAGGTCAAACTTGAATTGAAGCTTTCTCCAGCTTGAACTAATATCTAACTGAGTCAAACAATGAAGCTTAGAAGACAAATAACATTTTATTTATCACAAAACATGAATCTAAAAAATTATTAAATGTATTATGAAATAAATTATCATGCAATAAAACAGAATGATTTTGTAACTAAGCCATCAATTAAAATTTCTGTATGATAGTGTATATATTTGTCCTAGTTTTGGCTTGCGTTACACATGCATTGTTGGAACTGAGGGTAGGAGAAAAATAGTAATTGTTATAAGTTGATTTACTAAAATTGCGAAAATGTAACAGAGTAAGCAGAAAAAGAAAACACAATTTTTCTATAAGAAGCCATTGTACATAAAAAAATACCTTGTCATAGTGTTTTGACCAAGGTTTTAAATCCCGTCGGACGAGGCTGTCCCGATTTTTCCATGGAACGGAATGCCATCCCATCCCATCCTGATACTTAGGATAGAGGATATCCTAAGATGTCCTGATCGGGATGTCGGGATGCTAGCGGGACAGCCATGTCCTGACATATGGGATGATACCCCATCCCGATATCCCGCAGGATGTCCCGTTAGAACCTGAATCCTTAGTTTTGGCATACATATTATTATATTCTTGATCCCAATATTTGCATATTTTATATCCCGACTCCCAAGTCAATCAAGCTGAAAGTAATTCAAGCTGGGAATCAAGCCCAGTTCAAACTTGAATTGAAGCTTTCTCCAGCTTGAACTTACATTTAACTGACTCAAACAATCAACCTTAGAAGACAAATAACATTTATCACAGAATATAAATTTAAAAAAATATTAAATATATTATTAAGTATATTATCATGCCACAAAACATAACTAAGCCATCAATTATAATTTTTGTATGATAGTGTATATATTTACACTACTTTTCTGGCATGTGTTGCACATGCGTCGCTGAATTAGGGATAGCAGAGAAAATTAATTGTTACAAGTTGATTTACTAAAATTGTGTAAATGCAACAAAGAGTAAGGAGGAAAAAACACATGATTTTTCTCTAAAAGTCATGGTACCTAATAAATACCTTAGCAAGTGTGTTATTATATTCTTGATCCACAATATTTGCACATTTTATATCCTAACTAGCGAGGACATTAGATTCATGATACAAACACTGACAAGCATTCCCAAGAACATCTAATATATTTTATATAGGAAAATATTCATAAATCCTTCACCAATGAATGCCACCACAAAAATTGTTATGGGTGGCAATATCTTTTGGGTTTGGATTCCATTAAATATGGAATCCTCGATGGAATAAATTCACATCACATATCAATGCCAGAAAATGACATTCATAATTCCTGGGTCTTGGTTAATACATTAGCCTTATAAGCAAAAATCAAACAAACAAATATGACATTGCAACCCATTTGCTATCATACACTTAATCTTAAATGATGCATCTTGATACCAACTTCCTGGTTGATTTTCCTTAAACATCTTGCAAGAACTAAACAACAAAATTAATCATAATATAGAAAAGCTCTTGGACTTGTCTTTAAACTAAAGATGAAATACTTTCATCCATGCTTTCAAGATATTTTGTTTCAATTCATTTGAACCTCATGTAGCCACTTGTTCAATATCTCCATTCCAGCTACAAGTTGATTTCAGTTATAGAAAAACATAAGATCCGGATTCAAGATCCACACCCAAAGATTGACATGAAATTCCTCCACTTATTGTTCTTCCAGCATTTTCAAGCGTTTCTAATCATTCTTCATTAGTCATAATAGATTGTAAATTATAGAATATAAATCCCACAAGTTGTTTAAACATCATCATAAATATTAATTAAGAAAATAGTTAATCTTAAGCAAGATTCGTTGTCTCAGTATCAGACCCCATATCAGTACCATCATATTACAAAGTCCGTATGCAATTCAATACGGTATGAGAAGGCATACCAAGTGTTGGTACGTTATGAGACACTGTACTGGCACGAGATCGGTATGGTACAGGTGCACCAGATTCAGTCCGGTATGACATTCCACGATCTCAAGTAATTGACACATACTGTCTAAGACCATGATTGCAGCATGAGTAAAATCATGCATTTCAGAGACACGTTCAGAGCTAGATAATCATACAAAATTTTACATGATAACCCGGTGTCCTGGAATACCATGTCATGTGGGAGTGGGGTGGGGGGGGGGGACAAACTTGCACATCAATAAGCAAGATATCTTAAAGGAAAACAAGCATGGATGGATGGGAAGGAGAAAATAAGAGGACAATGGGCAACAACCACATACAAGGAAGGAGAACAGAGAAGGAAAAAAAGGAGGTGAATGAGGATACTCTTATGATAATCATTTATAGGTTAAATCTTGTTTGCATCACAGGAAATGGTATGGATTATTAACCACAACATTCAACAAGGGATGCAAATTGAGTCCGTGAAATATTACAATAGCATTTAATACCTCTACAAACAAGAAGCAATACTAATCATTTTTGCAGCACTACCAACAGAATCCACCTGACAAGTAACATCATCTAGGAGCATTTAGCCTTCCCAACAAGCTTGTGTGAAAAGAGAATGGCATATATTCTTAAACACAAGGGCAGTATTTGAGAGCTTATTCTGCTTTTTTCGTGAAGCTCTATTTTGGCCTTGTATACTTTCAAAAGTGCTACCAATTAGGTGATAATGCTGCTTTATGAGAATGATGTAATTCACTTTGGCTTAATAAACTATTATGATTTGTGGAGCAGTTATTTGATATTCTACTAAGTGATTCTCTTAATTCATGGTTTTTTATTACAACTCCAGTTAGTGGATTATTTAAGTTGTTAGGATCAGGTTAAACTTTGATCAAGCTAGGCCTAGAACCAAGCTTGAATCAAACTTTATACAAACTCAAATTGATTTTGGTTGGATTGACTTATCAAGCTGTTTGAATAAGCCTAGCACTTGTTTGAATTTGAAATCAGGGTCAATCAAATCAAAAGAACGAAACCTTCAGGTTCAAAATTATTTTCAATGCTAGCTTTGATTAAACAAAATCAATCTTGGTACAGTAGACACTAAATTCAAGTTCCAAACATTGAATATCCAATAGAAGCCTATAAATAACAAAATAAATGTCACAATAAAAACAATACCTTGCAACTAGGACAACCTCATCCTAACCTAAAGTTGCCCTTGACACTACGAATTAGTTTCCAAAGTATTGAGAGAATAGTCCCAGAGTCTCAAAAGCAGCCTGCCTTAGAACTTCTAAGTTCAGTTTGACTAATAGTTGACCCGTTCTGCCAAGTTTTGGTGCATCTGAGGGTTCCAAAATGCGGCCTGCCTAACCAGTATATATTAACATGATGTATGAAACATCAGCGCATCTAGGATGAAGAAAAAATTGTCCCAACTTATATTTTTAATCTGTTGCAACAGCCCCTTACAAGTCTTTCAGAAAATGACTTGGCAGTGCAACACCACAAACTATTCTCGCCTAGCTTCCTGAAATTATTTTTTTTTTCTGATAGTAAACATTTCACCTTGAATTTGATGATGAATACATGAATTACTAGGCGCTTCTGCTTTCAAATACTCAACCATGCCAATCATCTTCATTTTCATCGAGAGAACATGGCCCTAGTATGTATACATCCATTAGTATCAAAGTACAAGTGTCACAATTGGCAGGGTGCTACCAATGGCTGACTCCTAAATCACTGAGCCCATATGGTTTGCCACATGGAAGGCCACCCAATCAGCAATGTCGTTCGCCTCCCTATGGACATGCACTATCTCAAATGCTGCCAACATGGAAATTAATTTCCTCAGATCTTCTAGGATGGGATGCTTATCATCATTTGGGGTCCGCAATCCAGAGATCCAACTAATCACAGTTTTAAAATCCCCCTCCAGAACAATGTTGGGGGCTTTGAGGACCTTGCTAGCATGAACCAATCCCTCCCAAGCTCCCCTCAATTCTGCCAATGGAACAGTAGCATCGTAGAGATGGCATCCACCTGCTGCCACTAATGGTAAGCTCTGATTGTAGATGACAAAGCCAGCACCTCCACTCACGCCACTATTCAAAACAGTACCATCAAAGTGAATCCTGAGGAAACCATAAAGGTGGAGGCACCTAGGTGAAGCGAATCACCCTGGGTGGCATAGAGACTGCAGAAGAGAAGCGGCAGTTTTCTCTAGCTATCAAAGACCACCGACTAGCATGGCTTGCTTGGAATTGTTGGCATGTGATTGTGCTTTCACGATGGTGACAAGGGCCTTGTTCCACACCTTCGAACAGACACCAGTTTCTGGACAACCAAATATGATAGATGATGTAACAAGTTATAATTATCTTGCCCATACTTCCACTATTCATGATTCGTCTCTCAGGTGCATTAGCAGTGCATCTAGGGAGTGCAGGGGAGTTGTAGTGATGCCAAGGTTTCAAGTAGTTTGCTAGACCTTGCAAGCCTGTGAGTAATGTAGGAACACATGGCTGACCATCTCATCCATCTCCAAACAGCTATGGCACCGGAGGGAATGCGCATCCTGCAGTACAAGCACAAATCGGCACGAAAGCCGGTCCCAGGTCACTATCCAAAGCAGAAGAGTTACTTGAGGATGAATGCCAACCTTCCAAATCCAAGCAACATCATTTAGCACCACTAGAGGCAGACATATTAGCTCGTACAAGTCTTTTGCTTTAATTTCAAAGGAGACTGACCTCCCAACGCAGCCTGTCCAGACACCTTGAAATGGGAATTGCCATGGCGAGGATTCTTTTGGTCTGGTCCTCTCCAAACACCTGAGATATAAAATTTTCATTCCATCCCCTTTCCCCATGTACAAGGAGGTTCATCACTTATGTATTCCAATTTGCTTAAGTCGATGATCATCAGGGTCCAAGCAAAAGGAAGAGTTGGAAGCCAAGGATCATGAAGGACACTAAAGAAACTTCCATCCCCAACCCTCCATTTAATACAAGGAGCCACCCTATCAAGAAAGGGCATCACTGCCTTCCAATGGGGCAGTTGGCAGGAATCTGCTGTGGTCATACCAATCCAAGCCTAGTATTTCACCTTCATCAACATGCATCAAATATTATAAGGTTCCATCAGGAATTTGGCAGGATGTTTGGCAAGGAAAACCTCTTGATGGGACCAATGCCAGGATACCCAGACCGCCACACCAAACTGGATGACAAAAAGTTCCCATGAAATCAGGTGAATCTTCCTTACTTCATCCAATGCGCCCCACAAAAAATTCCTCATAATTGCTCCAACTTGAGGACAATCAACCTAGGAACTACTGAATTCATCATGAAGTCTACACAATACCGACCTAATGAGAGTTATCCTACCCATCATAGATAGAGACCTCCATTTCCAACCTTCTAGCCTTTCCTGCACTCTTTGAAGGATAAAGCTGCAGTCCCGAGGGCTCAAGATTATTCAGGAGCCCCTTGATTTGCAGTCTCACTGCTATTTTAACTTTTGGACTGAATTTTACAGCAGACTTTTATAGATTAACCTGCTATCCAAAGATCAGGCAGTAGTCCAAGATAACCCTTCTAAACACCAATGAATTATACATCATGGCCTACTCAAGAAGCAAGCAATCATCTGGAAATAAAAGACGGGCCTAAGGATGTGTGGCCAGGCTAGGATGATATGTTGCTAATGCACAATTGTCTACTGCCTCCCACAACATTAGAGAATCGAGACAATGCATCCGCACAAACAATGAAAAGGAAAGGAAGCAGAGGGACAACCCTGGCGCAGCCCAATCATTGAAATGGACTCTGTGGTGCCATTCACAAGAAGAGCATAGGAGGATCTCATGACACAAGCCCACACCTAACTGATCCAACAATCATGGAAGTCAAATTGTTGTAGAGGATGAACGATGAGTCCCATCTAACCCGATCATAAGCACATTCCTTATCAATCTTGATGGCCATAAGAATTCTGTAGATCAGGGCCCTGAAATCATGCATAAACTCCTGGGCTAAAAGGATGTTATCAGAGATACCTCTACCCTTAATGAAAGCCCTATGCTATGGGCTAATTAAGGAGCTTAGCACAGGCTGCAATCTTGTGACCATGAACTTCATAATCATCTAACATAGTGTAGTACACAAGTTGATTGATCTAAAATGAGCAGGCTCCAAAAGCTTGTCTTTTGGGGGGTAAGACAACAAGTGTGCTTTTCCAAGCTTCAGGCATTGAGTTCATTGAGAAAAATTCCTTCACTACCTAGCATATTTCTTTTTGGATGAGGAGCCAATATCTCTTGAAGAAGAGGGGGGGAAGCCATCTGGACCTAAAGACCAGTCATTAACACCCTGATGTGGTTTCTATGTCTCCTCCCGATAGTTGAAAGGTGGAAAATTTTGAGTTGCTATCTCCTTCTCTGAGCTAAGTGATCATGGATTTCTACTTCTAAAAGATCTCATGTTGATAGAGGAGGGAGTGAAGGAAAGCAAGACTAGACCTCAACAAACCAACATCCTCGGCCAAGAGGCCCACTTCATTGGCCTCCTTTTGCTGCAGTAGAGAGATGGTGGCCTCAACGTCCTTTAGTGTGACAGCCAACACAAACATGGTTCAGATGCTTCAACTGCCACTTGGAAAGCTCCAGCTTCCGTGTCACTCCGTATGTTACATCACTCAAACCGAGGTACTCCAAGCACCTCTCACAATATTCCAAGATTGAGGATAAGCAAGCCAATTTTTTTCAAAATGAGGGTGAGTAGTAATGGGAATAGACATATGGACAGGAGATGGTAATGAGCAGATGATAAATAGGGAAGATGGCACGCTTGGTAGCCCAGGAACTTTTGGATCCAATCCCACATTGCAAAAGCCCTATCAATGCACTCCCATACTCTGACAGCACCCAAACAGTTATTACACCAAGTGTATTGAATGCCAGCAAAGCTCATATCATGCAAACTATTAATTACAATGAATTCTTTAAATTCTCTGAACCCAATTTTCTAGAAAAAGGATTTACCTCCATGCTTCTCCATCACCCATCCATACAATCAAAAACCCTCTCGCAATTAGAGTGAAAAGACCCTCCCGAAAAGCAGCTATAGCCTCCTACAATAAAACAACGATGATATTCTATATCCGTATAGACCGCTACGAGGACCTAAGGATCTCGGTTCATTTCAAAGATAATTGCAAGCACCTCCTGCTGGAAATTATTAAACACATCTACTTCAGCAACACCACTAGACAACTATTATCCCACCCAAAAGACCATGAGATCCAATGGCATAAAAACACTAGTCCCCCACAAATCTACGGTGAGCACAATCAAGATTGCATCTAGACAATCTAGTTTCAAAATACAAACACATGGGGATTATGTATCTGCACTAGTCTTGAAGTAGTTGATAAAAAAGGGTTTTACCAACCCCCATAACATTCCATAATAGAGAATTAGTATGAGGTTCCACCAGTACCAGCACCATCAGCCAATTCAAGGTGCACCCACCAGCCTTTGTCTAGATGTATCACTCTCATTCTTCAGGGAGTTTTCTCCTTTGCCCTTCTGATCTTTGTCACCACCCATTCATGGTTGCCTACTTGGAGCAGTTGGTCTTCACAGCCGCTCAATGGCTGAATGTTGGCCTCACCCAAGGTGGGTGCTTGACCCATCTTGTCCTCCAACAGATGTTCCTTGATGTTCGTCAAGTGGATTACCTTTATCGAAGGTCATGTTTCTTCCACCAAGGCACTAGATTTGGTCCCTTTTAAGGGCTCCGTGTATCTCCCTCCATGTGTGGCCCATGAAGGGCTGTTTCTACCTAGCGAAGGTGGTGCCCTCAAGTCCCTCCAGCTAAGCATCGAGTTCCTGTTGGAGATTTTAGGCTTAAGTTTGCTGGCTGCTTGCCGGTGGCCTCAGCCAACCCCTGCTGTTGGCATGTTAATCTTCAGCAAGCTAGGGCCTTATAGCTTAGGCTCTAGGCTAGAAGAAGATGATGGTCTATTTGGGACCAAGCTTAAGCTAGCTACCGAGCTAGTGATGAGTGGCAAGCCTTTTCACTCCACAAAGACCTAGCTTGCCTAGCCTGGGTTTGTTTGGAACTTAGGCCAGGCTCAAATTGGGCCTCGCCCATAGCCAAGTTCTAGGAGCGAGTCAAAAATCGTCCATAGCCAATTAGGGTCAACTAGCTGGATGCCCTTTTGCTTCTGCTTGAGCTAGCATTAATGCTGATGAAGGCACGATTCGGCAACCACCATCACATGAACTTCGCTAGCTTCTACCATCCTTCAGTGTCCAAAGAAGAGTTCGGGGAGTGTGACTGATTTGGAGGGGATTTGGCCCCTAGGCTTGCACCTACACCAAGAGTTTTTCTCTGGTCATCAATATGCCCTACCCTAGGCTGCCTACTACTTAATGTCATCAACCATAGGCCAAACAGGTGGCTTTGGTGACCACTTGGCACGGGCCTTTGATCTACATTGGCATATGTTGAGGGGTTGCCATATTCTATTCCACACGAACGAAGTTATCTGCTCGGAATAAGAGAGGATCACCCTCCATGCGAGCCTCTAGTATGGGGAACTTGTCTTCCTTCTAGTGGCCAAACCTTGAATGAAGATGCTGGGCATCAATGGCAAGGTTATGTTGACTAGAATGCAAAATTCAGGCATATACAAGCCTCTTAAAAAATTGATCCACGAAGTCATCGAGCAACAGAGGCTTTCCACCTACTACGGCAATGTTCAGAATCGTCTCTTTCCAAACTCAATTGGAAGCTTGGGGAGCTGCATCCAAATCATGGCTGAGCAAATGTCATTCTCCTTGAGGATAAAAGCCAGCGACTAGGGTTGAGGATAACAAGCAATCTACCACGGCCTCCTTAAAAGATCAGCATCATGTTCAGCTTCAATCTTGAACCTGAATAGAAGATGGTCATCCACCATGGTGAAACACTCCACCTCGTTGGGGATTTTGGTCTTCATTTTGAACTCCTTTGTGACCCAATCGATGGGCAACTTATGACCCAAACTTTTACCCTTTATTTGGTATGAAGGATGTATTAGAGGAAGGATGGTTGAGGAAGAGGATGGATGGATCTTCTATTCATCCTTTCATATTTGGTGAAATACGGAAGGATGGATGGAAATAATTACCTCATCTTTTTGGTATCGAAGGAATAAAAAGAAAGATGGATGGTATTTGTATGGCATTTTCACAAAACTATCCTTTGATAAAAAGTATTATTATTATCAATTTATAACACTTATTTATACTAAAAAAATATAGCAATATATAAAGTTATAATCTTTATAATTTATAATTACATAAAAAATTATATAAATATTTAATTTTAATTTATTTTAAGTTAATAAATAATTTTATAAACTAACTATATATGAAAAAAATTATTTATATATTACTTATATAAATAACTAGTTAATTCATAATTTAATTTAAAATAGTTATTACTTTTATACAAATAGTTAACTAAAAAATAGTGAATATAAATAAAAAAGATGACAATTATAATTATTTGTATATAATTATGAAAATTATGTGCCAAAATTAAAATAATTAGAACTAAAATTCAATAGTAGAGTAAATAGTATATATAATAAAAAATATATATAAATAAAATGAATGAAAAGTGAAGAAACATGGACAAAAGTGAAAAGTAAAAAAGTGAGGGTTTTGTCAAAATGTTAACAAAGGATAATTTCGTCAATGCAAAAATCCACCCTTTACATGCTCCATCCACCTATATTTTTGTCAACATAAAAATCCACCCTTTACATACTACATCCACCTAATATAGATAAAATAAAAAATATATATAAATAAAATGAATGAAAAGTGAAGAAGCGTGGGCAAAAGTGAAAAGTAAAAAAGTGAAGGTTTTGTCAAAATGCTAACAAGGGATAATTTTATCAACGTAAAAATCCACCCTTTACATGCTCCGTCCATCCTTGCATCTTCTCAATATAGGAGGATACAAATTGGTGAGTCTGGATAAATGGGCAATTCTTTCATTTCATCCATCATTCTTAAGATTTTTTGAACCAAACGGTGAATGAAAACTATCCATCCTTCCAATCCTTCCTATCATGAACCCAACCAAACACGAGAATAGCAATCACTGCTGTGAACTTCCATTCCTTCCATGATTCCTCCATGGCTTCCTCCGAAAGATAACAATACAAGTGAAATGGAATTATAGAGAAGCAATCTCCTCCATGATCTTCTCCACCTTCCACGTGGGCGGGTGAGCATGACCCTAGGCCACTCTTGACCATCCCCTCCAAACGACTCCAGTCCGGTGCTAGGAGTCTCCTTAGTCTTCCTCTTGCTTGATGTCGCATCCATTCTTGGTTGGGGGAAAAGTCACATGATGATCTTGTTAGGTGTTCGGTGGAATGTCACGTAAAGAGCTACAACAGCACATCGAGGCATCACCTATGCTTTTTATGAATTTACAAAAGATAACTGAAAAAACATGTGATCTTTAGGTATTCATATATTATTAGCTCAAAGATTCAAAAGTTGTGATGCATATGTACGCTACTTTAATGACAAACTCAATAGTAGACCTCAATCAACATGCTTGTTCTAGCATGAGATTCTGTGTAACCAAAGATTCATATTGTAATGGTTCCAAAAAGAATTTTAAAACCATTCTTACTACCAAATATCCAATTCATAAATTTATATGGTAAAAAATTGCAACCATAACCATCAAGCATTATCTCAACCATTTAGGGTGGCTTTTATTGATCTTCATTCTCCAAGAATTCCTATCTAGAGGACCTCTACAATTTCAAGTTTTCCATATTTTTCCTCACAACTTCCATCCATGTTACCTTAGGTATTCTCCTCCAACCTTCCACAAAAAGCACCTGTTCATACCAGAGCCTGTTCAAACCTTCGTAGCACGTGCCCGAACCATTTCAACCGATTCTGCATCACCTTATTCTTCATTTTTACAACACCCACACTCCTCTAAAATACTAATTTCTTAATGCAGCCTTTCTATTTTTACCATACGCCCACCTTAACATTCTCATTTTTCCACACTTGTTTTCCTGAACCATTTATTTTGCCCAACAGACAGAGCCACACGGCATTGTGCCCCTTCATGTTATTCTATAAAATTTTCCTTATAGTCACCAAAACATGCATCAGTTACATCATAACCCAGTAATATTTGCGGAGATGGTCCCAGCATAACATTCATTGGAGACCTCATCATACATTGACTCACTGAAGATTTATGAACCAAAAGCATCACTATATCGAATAACAAAGTTATTTTTCAATAAAAACTTATAAAATTCAATAGGATGTTTTCATGCTGCCATATATTTGCTTTTAATTACCATAACATGGGAAAAGGACTGTATCGAGGCACTATGGAGAAAAGACACTAAAATCTTTGGCCATAACTAAATTTTGTTCTAGTATCACAAACTTACAGCACTTAGAATTCCCACATTAAAGGACTGTTACCAACATATCTTATTTTGTTCAAGTTTCTTAATACAATTGCAAACATCCATGTCTGAAAAATTCATTGATTTTTCACTAGACAGAATCACACAGATTTTACAAGTACTAATCATTGCACCAATCATGTCGTGCACCTTGCCATGGAGTCAAACTTGGATTTTCTTTGACAGCATTCTCTTCCACACCAGGAACAACTAGATCACTATAATCTCTAGATAATTTCCAGGGAATGACCTCTAAGCTGCCAGTCAAGTACTTCTCAGATTGCCATGAGCTGGGAGACACCAAGACTTCTTTATTCTGTACCCTGTAGGACCGACCATAACATAGCCAGACCACATTCTAATACCACATTGATCAATCTACTTAAGGGGCAAAAATAGCAGGAACTGTACCGAACCGTAGCAGCAAGATTGAGAAATCTCATAATACTCAGTAGCTGGAATTCTCCAACCAACATGAAATACCTGATCTTGAAGCTAGCATCACCAACACTAAACTCATCATATGCTTCCAACCTCCTTTTTGCCCTTGCATCCCATCTTTCTATTATATTCTACCAAAACCAAATATGCATCAATTTACTATATTATCTGAATTAATGAATCATTTACTCCTTAACATGAATAGAGATGCCAAAAAAATAAATTATGAAAACAATTATCCAATGCATAAAATTTTAGTTCTGATAGAATTTCATGTCACTCGATTCAGGTCCCAAAAATTTGTGCGCATCACTCCTTTGCACTTACCCAAGATCTACTCCCAGAAAGAACCAGAACCAACTTTCAATAAGCAATACCACTCAATAATCAGTATCAATATTATAACATTCAAATGCTTGCTAGCACCATATTAAGACATAGACTCTAGTAATAACCAACATTTTACAATAAACAGGTTTTGGCGAAGAAATACCCTTTATTTTATCTCCATTCTTAAGGCAAGAAAAGCTTGAAAAAAAAATCTGACCAAACCTTGCCAAGTGATGCAAGTCAGATGACACAGAACGGGAATGGGTATGGGCTAGATAAGGTTCTAACTGACCTAACAAACTCTTAATTCAATGAAAGGCTCTTGAGAACAAGAGAACAATAGACAAAGTCTGAAAGAAAATTTTGATTGAATGGTCTACCCCAACTGAGCTTTTCCAAAGACTATTTATAGCCGTATTGTAGCTAAGTAGCATTAAATAACATTAGAATCTGAAATCTCCTAAATATCGAAACAGAATCCCTTAAATATGGTATTTGAAAATTACAATCAGAATTCTCCTAAATATGGCATTTGAAAACAAGAAAAATATCGAAATAGAATCCTCTAAATATGGCATTTGAAAATCAGAAAATTTGGTATGGCTAAGTAAGGAAACCAAATACCAAAAAATATGCTATAGCTGGCTAACCATGTAAAATGAAAGAGCCATGATTGTAGTTTTATTCTTGACCTAATCTTGACAGCTGTTGATCCGATCAATCCCCTGTAATTCTATTCTGCATCATCAGCTGTTACAGCTTACAAAATTGCACTTCATGCGAGCAACAACAACAACAAAAAAGTGAATTTCCTATTTTCAACCAAAAATTTAATATTTTGGTCGCATTTTAATTCAAAACTCTGCTTATACGACCAAAACAAATCTTAATGCATCAAATAGACCCAAATTGCTAGTCCACAATTTACAGACCCTTAGACGGTTCTATTCTAAAAAGCAAACTCCAATACTTTTCTAAATGCACCACAGTTCATCCTAATATTTTGCTTCAACCAAAACAACTCAGACATCTATGCATGTTCCGACATATAATACACTATCTTTATTTAGGCTCATTTTGAAAAGAAAGTTTTTATCCTTCCCGCTAAAAGTAAAACAGTTTCATTTACTTAAAAGATAGACAGTTTCAAGTGAGCTCATATTGGAACAAATTAATATCATTTGCTTCAATATCCCCTATTCCCTATTTGCTTAAAAAGCAGATAGGCTGCTTAAGGAATCTAGAACAGAATGACTCATCTCCAAACAAACTCAAGCTTAAGAAAGTATGCAACCAAGGACAGGTGCAGTCAAACTATGCGCCCATTTGCATTCACTCAAACAATATTCGCATGCACAATCACTACAGACCATTTGCATTCACTCAAAAAATATTCACATGCACAACCATAGTAGTGTGAAGCATGAACATCAATATGAGTACGGATACAACATGACATGGATCTCTCCAAGAAGACAAATCTTTGAAAAGTAAGATACAATATGGCTAAGATGGGCCAACAAATAAATATATATTACTTTTACAACTACATAAAAAAGCGCCTATAAAGAATAGTGAGTTATTAAAATAACTATACATGCCAAGCTGTGCCGTCTCGGTACCGAATCCCACACCAGTAACATCCTATTACAGTGTTGGTATGCAGTTCAGTTCGGCATAGTAGTGCCGGCATGGGGCAATACGGTATACCAATAGGGTACTAATACGATACAGATGCCCCGTACCGGTCTGTACAGCAAACCATGGTACATGCCTTGTATGGTAGCATTGACATCTTCAAAATCTATCATTTAGTCATCATTCCAATTAATGAACTACAATCCATACTCCATAGAATAATATGAACATTACAAACATCAAAATAAGCTGTTCATCATTAAAAGACCAATATTCATTAAAAAACAAAAGTGAAGCCCTCCACCTCATCCTTTGAGGCACTGACATAATCATTTAGGCATATTCAAGAAGTAACCAAGGTGAATCCTAGGCGCACCCAAACCACTTTTGAATTTTGAAAAAAGGATACTCCTTATTTTTATTCAAAATGCATCCATGAAGTATCAGTATCTGAAATGTATTTATTTTGGAGACAATATGGAAATTGAAGTATCCATGCTTTCTAGCCGCAATATATAGCCCAAAACCATTCCACCTCTTTCCTGAGCAAGGTGTTCTCATATACAACTGTGAGACATGATCAAGAGAATTTAATACTAAATTAAATTGTGATTCAAAGTGGCATGCCTTAAGCAAGAGCACCATGCTTGTGACACTAGGATTGAAAAGACTCAAGCTTGAGATACCACTCAGCTCGTTATATAATTAAGTAAAGCCCAAGAAGCCAAGTTGCTTTCAAGCCAAACTCGAGTTGTTCTGAACATCTTGTTTGAGGAATTCTGTGAGAGCAAAAGATCCCACAAGGCTTCCCACGCGTAGATTTTTAGCTTATTGCTACAGTTACATCTCTAAGATACAATTAAGACATACTCAAGGTTTTAAATACAAGTACTGAACTCTATACCATATTTCTATAGGAATGGTATGACATCAGTACAGTATCAGTATCAGTATGGGTATTGACAGTGTATATAAAAACTAACAGCACTAAAGAGAATGAAAAGACACTGGTACTGGCCACTACAGTCGGTATGGTACCGATACATATGGTTTAATATCCCAGCACCAGTACCTGTGCCAATCCCACATCAGAAAGGTAT
The DNA here is from genome assembly GCF_000442705.2 of Elaeis guineensis. Classification (NCBI taxonomy): domain Eukaryota; kingdom Viridiplantae; phylum Streptophyta; class Magnoliopsida; order Arecales; family Arecaceae; genus Elaeis; species Elaeis guineensis. Next base: position 131,878,172 of record NC_026000.2, read on the forward strand.
GTACTGACTCTACCATCCAGTTCTGAGGGTTTTTTAATCCACGAACATACTTTTTCAAAATTGTGTTATTATTTAATAAATAATAACTGAATAATATGCAATATTAATTATTTTTCTATTGAAAGTTTGAGCTTAATCCAAGCAAACAAGGTAGAAAAAGATGAAGCATGGTTTGTCTGCCAATCCAGTAAGCCCATCTTGCAAAATCTCAAGTCAAGCACAAGTTATTCAAAAACAGCCTCTCCACTTTGGCACACCTACGGCATACCATGAGTGGGCAGGATCCCCTTTTTGCAGTACTCCCCCACCGAAGTTGCATCTCAAGAGAAATCTTGGTGGCAAGATAGCAATTAGAGTATTGAAAGCACCTAGGGCACCCTTAAGACTTGTAGTTCATGTGAGAAAAGTGAGATGTGGTAACAAGAAATTATTAATGAGATTTAGGTTTCAGGCCCACACAAAGCTTTTGGCAAAGCGCAGTCTTAGCAAAATATCACCATAGCAAGATAAGAATTTCAGCTAAACTCAGACTGAATCATTTACTTCCACACACCCCCTTCCCGAAAATAAATAAATCAATAAACTAAAGAGCAACTTATAAATAGAAAGAAAGCATCTCCAAAACTAAATAACCTCTTCTAATAACAAGAGCATTAACTTTTAGCTAGTTCTGGCATATAAATTGGAAAAGGAAATGACCGGTCAAAGAAAACAAAAATAAAACATAACAAAAATGAGAATGATTCAATTTCCTGTTTTGGATCTTTACCTTTATTACAGAATATGAATTAAGTGCCACCAAATCATATGCTAAATATCTTCTCTTCAGTCCTGTATCAGGTAGTGTGTCGATAATCATTTCCCCATCAATCAAAGTCAGGTTATGAAAACCCTTGCACATGATAATAAAAGCAGGTTACAATGTGCATACAAGTCAGAATAAGCATGCTACTAAAAGGTACAGCATAACTTATCCTAGAATCAACATTTTGTACATACTAACCTCATTCACATTCTTCAGAGGAAAACGCATTTGAACCCTTCGAAAGCAAAAATTTCGGTCAATTAAGTAACAGCCATGTGTGGTAATAAGCATCATATACCGGGTCCCATCAGCTTTCCACGTAGCATAATAATACCGCTGTCTTAATAATTGCAGATTGTCCCTGCAAAGATAACGTCGATTAAGTATGAAATGAAAATAAAGATCATGATTAAGCATAAGACCAAATTTAATATATTGAGTATTTTATATTAATGTGTTCATTGTTCCATCTGATGTGGATGCCTCTTGGATCAATAAGCAGTAAAGACATCAGATGAACAGCAGGAATTTGAAAGAATTTATACAAATTCAGCTTAATCATCTGTCTTGAGAAGTTTTCACCTGTTGGAATCTCACAGGTGATTTAGAAGCCTAGTCTCCAACCGTGCAGCAATGAGTTTTAGGTGAGAAAATGTTTAGGGTTTTCAGAAATCTGCAAAGTCTATTTTGAATTCATAAAGGGATGAGACATTTGACATGTCATGTTTCTTATAAATGAGTAAACAAATTCAAATTTACTCACCATCCAAACTTAAGAAGGGAGATAATCTGCTCCAAGTGAAGATAACAAAGGCAATAATAAACCACAAAGCAAGCACAAAACTTAAAGAAAAAAGAGAAGAAAAAAGGTTGGACACTCTAATCAAGACTTAAGAAAATTCAGGACCTTCTGAACAGAAATATAATGAACCAACATTTGACTCGCAGGTAGATGGTACTTCACAGGAAACCAGAACTAAACTCAATCATAAAAGACCTTCTGTTTCGCTCAAAGTAAACTGCACCCCCACCCCCCCAGGAGGAGGGGGAACAAAAAAAGGGAGAAGAAGAAGAAAGAAAGAGTCCCATGCAACAACTCCTCTGTGCTTGCCTTTATACCCCATATTACCTTCCTGGATGGTGACTACTGCAATGGGCAAAATGTGGTTGAACTGAGGCATCATTTCTTTATTTCTCTTGAGCAAAATGGACAGAAAATAAGATGTTGGCTTTAAATCGTCCAGTGTTAAGAATCACATTTGCAAACCCGTTTTACAATATCATGAGTTTTTCCAGTCAGTCAAAGAATCCTAGGCTATTTCCCATCAGGGAATTATAAGTGAAAAACACTTCTAAGTCATTTCGTCATAGTTTGCTGTCCACCAAAGCACTCTACCTCATGCACAACCTCACCACCCAATGGCCTGTACCATGCATCCATGCCCTCTCCAACAGCTCCCACCACCAGCAGCCTTCACCTCCTACAATTCACATGCCTTCTCATCATCCACCAGCCTCCGGCCTATGCACCATCATCATCACCATGCAGCCATATCCGGTCCTTTTCCCCCAATACTCTGCAAACCTCCCCAATTTACATTAGTTTTTCTATTTTTCACATAATATTTATTTCTCCATATGTATTCCATTTTAACATCCATAATTTGATTGGTTGACACTTGACCCAATAGTTGAACTGCAAACCTGGTGACCTGGCCAAAAGCCCTACCTCAGGTCAATGTCTGACCCAAGTCTAATAACATTCACCTGAAAAACTCCGTCTCCAAAACATAAAATCATAAAAGATACCACATGCAATTTAGATGGAGCTTCCAAATGAAGTCTCTAAAAACATATTTAAAAATATATCAGGGGAAACGAAATACGTAAGAAAACAAGATTGTTTATGCCTAGTTAAAGCAGCTACTCTAGCTTAGAAAATAACTATTTATCCTTTAAATCTTTATCACTTACAACTATGGTTCATCATCTCAATACTGGACCCCATAACAATACCATGTTGGTACAATGTTGATATGCCTGATACATGTTCCGAATTTGCATATTGATACACGGTACACCCCTCGTATTCAATACCGATACAGTACGGTAAGCCTAGCACGGACTGGAATGGACCAGTATGGCATACCAATGGTCACAACAATATTCAATTTGAACTCTCTTATGTACTCAGTCTGAAAACTTACTACTTGTATTGTCTACTAGATTTTTTATAAAATTATTTATGGTCCTTCGATAAAGGATAACAAGTCATATGATTTTTCAAAACTAAGATGAATTTATTATTGTCCCTAGATAAAGGATAACAAGTCTTATGATTTTTCAAAACTAAGTATGATCTCCAATTTATCAACTAATTTACCATAGCCTGTGCTTTTATTGGTAATCTAATGATCGAGCAATTTTTTTTCGACTGCAAACCTAAATAGCTGATTTTCAAAATAGGAGTTTTAACAACCCTTGGCACCTAATACACACAGGCTGCAACAAAATAAGCCGCAACAATGAATCATATACATGCAAATTAAGATGGCCTCTTGCATAAACATTAAGTTGGAAAGGATCCAAGTCGAGGAAAAGATCAGAAGATGCCCAAGGTCTCAGAGGTGATGCCTTCACAGCGAAACCAATTACATTGGTTTTAGCAAGGTTTTGGAAAGTTCATGAGAATCATAAACCAGAATACAAAGATACAAACTGAGAATAGAACAAAGTATCGACTTTAAAATGACTACAGAAAGGATTATATGGTCCTCAAAATCACATAAACCACAATTACTCTTGGCTATGTATTCAATATCAGTAAGAGGAATTTTGATTTGAAAAAAGAAATAGACCTGTTGAGAGAAACAGGGTGTGATCCTGGAAATTGTGCATTCCCCCTTACCTAAAGACCAACAAAAACAAGAACTGTATAAGAGATAATCCATCAAGATCAATAATAAAATGCAAACTCCTAGAAAAATTAAATTTTTATGCACCGGTTAAAATTGTGAAATAAAAATACTTAAACCATATTGTAAAAAACACTTAATATTGCATAACATTGCATTAAATTTCATAACTAGAACTAGCTTCTAAGTGAATGAGCAAACAGCAAATTATGTGTGTATCATAATGTCAAAGTCAAAGCTAGCATTTGCAACAGTTACAAGTTAAGAATTTACAAAACAATTGGGGGGAAATTGGAGAAGAGAGATGGTGTTTAACAAATACTGCAAACACCTTGATCAAGGTTTGTGATCTCGATATTGGACCCCATACTAGTACGATGTTGATAGTGTCAATACAACCGATATACGGATCAGTTCAGCAATACTGAGACTCGATACACCCCCCATATGGAGTCTTGGTTTGGTACCAATACAATATACTATGGCTGGTATGGAATGATACACACTGGTATAGCAAACCTTTCTTGAAGGAAAAGATGAGAATGAAAAAGCTCAGAATAATCCCAGAAAATATTCACAAAAAGTCTCAAACTATTCTAAAAAATTAACAATAAAAATCCAAAAAATATATACTTTCTTAAAAAACTGTAGATGAAAACTTCAAAAACCTTGTAACATTATTCAAAGATTCAGATTTCAGACAGTTATCTCACTATGGTATGTTAAATGGGGAACACGATATACAAATATAGCAACTTCAACTGGACAATTAATTAAGAAAGTGTAGTCTTGGGAACGTAGAAGAGAGGTAAGAGATTCCATACTGAAGGCGTTAAATCAAGTAACTGGTAACAAATCAGACGCAGAGAGTCTTGCTGGTCATACGGTATTGCATCCCCCAAAACATCATCATTTGTTATAATTTTGTTTTCCATATGCTCCTGCCAGTATCATAAGATTCCCAAAGTCAAACAACTTACTCAAGATAACTGATAATAATTAGAGCTGCAAGTAGATAAATGTTAAAACAAGCCAGAGAATCAGGATAAAAGAAATGGAGCTCATCACAATTGACATTAGGGATCACACCTGATTAAGAAGTGCTTAAGCAAGAAAGAGAGAAGACAGTGAAGAATTAAACAGGATAGAATATAAGAAAAAAAGAAGTAAAAAGAAGCCTGCAGCCACTACTAATCCCGAAATAAATTCATGTACTGATTTTCCAGCAACATACATATCTCTTTTAATAGCCTAACCACCTTCCAAAATAATTAAAAGAACATATGACTAAATCACACCCAGCTAATTCTAGTCCGATCCTTCTCTTGGCACCCTGTCAGGACTCCTAGAACATAAAATAGCCAAATCATTTCAATTTTAGGAAGACCAACATGTTGTTTTAGTTCCTCCAAGTTTGACTCCTACTAGGACCCTTAAAACTAATTAAATTGGCACCCATTGACACAAAAGACCACTAAAATAATCCATGACGATCAGCAAAATAAATCCTATCACAACCTGAAAATATTAAAGCAGGCATCAATTTTTTATAAGGTACGGCATTTTATTCTAGATTCTGGTCTAAATTAAGGAAGATAAGAACAAATAAGACAAAGTATTACTTTCAATAGTATCTGAAGCAAAAGAAAATTAGCATAAAAGAACACACACTTCAAATAGAAGAAACTAATCAGCAATCAGAAAAGTTGCTCAAACATTACTAAACGCTATTCCATCCCCTTTCTTTTACTTCAAAATTGCAATAACTGATTTAAGCACATTAACAAGTTGTAACAGCCAATTTAAGCACATTAACCCATGTCACATTTCTACTTTGGCAATCTCTAATTTCATTCACATCATAGGCACACCTTCATCATTACAAAGCATGTAGATCAGATTATCGAATCAGGAAGTCATAAAGAGATTTTGTTATCGCGTCATAAATTTAGCACTATTAAAATATCAAACTTTAAGATGGCTATCATAGTTAATTTGCTTCCAATAAATGATATGATTCACAATAGATCTGGTGTGATCCTGTGCCACAGGAATCAGGGAGTTGTGACAAAAATTTAGAAGTTAGAGCCTAATAAATACAGGCAAAAAGGAAGGGGACAAATTAATAAGACAATTAACTTTGCATGGAACACTCACATATGAAAGAGTTGCAGTATCACCATCATCATCATCATCATCCTGCACAGCTTCACCATTCAGATCAAGATCAGAAGACCTTTTCCACTCTGGAGTGCTAGGGCAGAACAAATTTTCAGGACTTTCATGGTAAAACTTATAAAGCGATTCAATATAATCCTGCTTATATATCCCTGGAGGACGTGCTTGAGCAAAAATATGTAATGCCTGGCCAGTAGAAAATCAAACATGGTGTTGATGAAAAACAAGAAGCTAACAAAAGGTAAACCAAGAGCAAGGTTTGGAATATACAAACACAGCATACATCAGAGACATGCAACAGCTGTGAGCGCATGAGAAAATGGACAATCATAAACCCTGTACGATTATGCCCATGAGTACAGTGAACAAGAATATACTTCTTTGAATGCTTTTGGCGGGAGATAAACTGCATAACCTGAAATGAAAGCATCATGGAAAAATTACATAACCATGTACCAACTTCTTCCAAATAAGATCTTCAAGAGAAAATTTAGAAGAATTAGAGAACATATATAAGCTGTAAAAAAGAAGCAATTATAGTATGATCCAAGACATAACAAAATTTAAGAGAACAAAAGGAGTGACAATTTGGACGTACACGGCTAAGGAATACACATCCAAGAACTGAAAAACATACATCCATACTAAATTTAGGTAAAGAATTACAGTTTCTGTTCATAAGCCTTGATACTTGTTGAATTTAATTATATCATCCAAATCAAACAACCATTTAGCATGAACCATGAAACCTGTGTGTATATCCAAAATCTTAAAGCCGGTCAACATTCAAAAACCATCACTTAAAACCTTCAAGGAAAACCCTTCATTAAACCAAGACTTCGTGGGGAGAAACTAAGGCATTGAGATCTCTGATAATGATGTTGAAGTTGGCTGTTGGCACTAAGAGCTGCTGCCTACGTCTGAGTTGATCTTTCTCCATTACTTTTGCTTGACAGCTTCAGTCAGTAGATATATGGGTCGTGGATCTCTTACCAATTATCATAGATCTTGGTTATGGGCACTTCAGATCTTGAGATGCGTTGCTTTATTAGCCAAAGTCTATAGTCGGTTATTAGGTTTTCTCTGGCCTTTCTTCTTACTAAAATAACTGGTTAAACTCCATTTTCCCAAGACCGATGTTCCATCAGAAGCATTTAGCAGGTTTTCATGAACAGATCCCAGCATCTGCATATGCAACATACCATTTGGCCTTTTTTGCAAATTTATGATTTTATTGTGCAAACTTATTCTGTTTCCATTGCATTATTTACTTTTTAATGCAAGGTTTATAATTCATGAAACTTCCAGATAATTTCAATGGTTATTTAATTGGATTAAAAGCTCTTTAACCAGTCCTCAAAAAGATGCTCAATAAATATCCAACCTTTTCGATCTTGCTCTTTTAAGATATATGAGTGGCAAGGCTCTTATCATCTATCCTGGTTAAGGGCAGATGTCTTGCTTTTATATAGTTTCTTAACGAGTTCTGTTAGGTCATTCTTCTTTCTTCCAATACTTGGTTTTTCTTCTATTTCTTGGGTAAATTATCTCACAGGACCGATATTGGGCAGTCAGCAGTTCTGGAGGTTTTCATGGACAAGTCTCATTGTCTGAAAAGATAAACAAATAAAACCATTTGATCATTGTGCAAATCTTAAGATTTTTAATTTAGGCCTATTTAGGTTTAACTGGATAATTTATTCCCAAATAATGCAAGGCTTTAGTTCGTGAAATTACCAAAAAATACATCGGGCATTTGATTGGATTAAAAGCTCTGTAATGATTATTAAATAACATCCAGCTGATGTGGTCTCACTCTTTTATGAACAGATATTTGTAAGGACTTGTTAGGAAACATAAGGAGTTGCAAGGAGGCTGGGGGAATTTGTATATCATTCTGCAAAAACTACAAAGATAGCCTAAACAAATTCAAATTCAGCAATTCATTGAGATTTTCCATCTAATTTTGATAATCTTGTGTATTTGTTATTGACACATCAGAACACACGAATCAAGTATATGGAAAACGTGTTTAAATCTCTCTTGTGATCTGCCATAATACAGTACCTCCAATGCTAGAGACTCAAGACTGTACATTGCACCAACACTCGCTGAATTTTATTCACTAAGCATTGAATGGAAGGACTTCCAGAGTTTCTACAGTGCTATTTGCTACACATTCTTCAAAGATGAATATGGTGTGGCTCCAGCAAATCAGGATTTGAACATTGGGAAGGTCAAAGCCCTAAAAAAAAAAAGAAAAGCTTTCTTGTCTTCGGAACCTTGGCATATCTGTGGAAGTCGTGTTTCATTAGCATTCATTGGCATATTTTTTTTTTTTTGGCAGCTTGTTTGCTTATTCTTAACAAGAACTAGATTGGAGATATCATTTGTTGGAACATTTGCTACTATAATACTAAGACGCTGGGAGCAATTTAGTTTTCATTGAACACTCACTAAACATATATTTTAGTGATCCTCTATCTCAATAGGTTACCAACTGTTTAATGTTTCTTTAAGAAAAAACTTCACTGAGGTCTTTGTTCTTACTTGCACAACATCTGCAGAGCATAATTGAGAAGGGTTGATAATCATAAATTGAATTTGGAAAATCCAGACCAAGTGACATTGACTAGATCAAGTGACCGGATCCTAAAATAAATACAACTCCAAATTTGAGTTGATTAACTAAATCTATCACATATTAATTTTTAACCAATATCCCAGTAAAGTCATGAATACATTTGATCAAAAAAAAAACTGATTGTATTTTAATAAAGTGTTGATCGAATTCAATAGTAACCAAGTCAGGCCCAATTAATATAAAATACAAAAATATTATATATAAAACAACATAAATCTATAGCTGATCTGCCCCGTGACCACCAATATATCATCTCTCCTGGAACCCCATTTCATCCCAGATCCCCTTCACCTCCACTCTACACCCACCACCTGAAACCTGACAGCTTCTACCACCACATGTAATGCCACTGCTCAAGGGTAAGAGGGACCAAGTTCCAACAAGGAACCATCCCCCCATCTCTATCTCGCCACCCTAACCTCATATCCTTCATCACCACCCTTCCCATGCTTCCCATCAATATTTCTACGCACTTCCCCCACTCTCATTCCCACCAATTCCTCCTCCACTCTTTTACACCCTAATCCAACCTCCATACTCCACTTTCCCTGGCTATCCTCTTCCACCCTCTTTTAACCTCCCTCCACCCCAACCATGCCTCAATGCTAATGCCTTCAGCAACAACCGCATCATATGCTCTTCTGGACCATCAACATGTTTCTTCCACCCATAGCTTATCCAAAAGTCACGGATTGAAATTGAATGAAAGATTCAATTGCCAGCGAAATATGTTCAATGATGCATAAAATAAGCACACTAGACAACAGGGAAGTTTCCTCAATAAAGGATCAGATGAAAATTACTATCGAACTAACCCCAATCAGGTCTTCCTGTAGGCCCTACACAAACAAGATAGGCTAAATAGGAACCAAATATCCAATTAAATCCATGACAAACACAAGCAGCTTAACACAACACATTATTCACCTTGTGCACCAGCATTCGTCGAACTGTCCCTAACCAAGCAGTTCATGGCATTCCGAACTGTACCGGTGGCAAATCGAAATGGTTCGGCCGAGCAAATCGGAACACCAAACGAGAGAGGGAAAGAGAAAGAGAGAGAGAGAGAGGAAGGGAGGAAAAGAGGAGACGCTGCCGTTGGAGGGCCGTAGAGGCCTCCACGGCTCGGTATAGCTCGATAGGACATTTAATCGAGAGAGATAGGAGAGAGGGGAGCAACGATACCAAAGAGAGGCGCAACCGACGGAGAGACCGCCGTGACCACCGGAAGGCGGAAAATGCGTGGATGAAGCCGTGGCCGCAAAACAGGGACGAGTGCCCCTATTCAGTTCATTTTTTTAAATGACAATGAATAGTGAAGTGAAGCCGACAAATCCATTGCTAGCTTCACTGTTTCAGAAATTTTTTTAAAAAAAGAGAGAGAAACAGTAAAACCGGCAATGGGTGTGCCGACTTCACTACGGTCAAGATTTTTTTAAAAAATCCATGAAATAGAGGCGATCGCCTTTGTTTCACGCCCATGGCGTTGCAGGCCGCAATTGCGCCATCTAGAGGCCACGACAGCCAACCGAAGGCCCTCCGACGACCTCTCCACCGGCTTCCCCTCCTTTTCTTTTCCTCCTCACTTCTCTCTCTCTCTCTCGATCGAGATTTGACGGAGAAAGCAAAGGCCTTAACGGCCCTCCAAGTGTGCTTACGGCCTGCCTGTGGCTACTGTCGGCATCTCTTCCAGCCATTGTCGGCAAGCTGGCATACTAGTCGGTACGAGTCCATATTGGACCAGACTGGCATGAATCTTGCTGTGCACAAATCTAAATAAAATTTACTAATATAATCGCAAACTAAAATAATAAAAAACTAGATCCCTTCCAAATCCTAATCTGGTACCTTTTTTGCCTTGTTGCACTCCCCAAAAAATCTTAGTCTAGGCTAGAGAAAGTGAGGGAAGGGTAACGACCCATTCATACAAATGCCCAACCATCTTGAACAACTTGTTTATATTTGACACTGATTGAAAATATTTTGCATTAATCTTTTCTTTTTCTGACTTTTTCTATTGAGAATTGAAGACTAGATCCAGATCCATAATAGAGCACAACAATGATTAAAAACATAATTCTACATCATAGTAAAGATGCCCCTATAATTCAACATCACGAATGTTGAGAGTTGAGACAATGCCAACATTCAAATAGCATTTTACATGATGATTTTGTAATGGCAAATTACTTGAATGCCGTACATGATAAACAGCAATCTGAAGAAATATCTAAGATGGAAAATGATGTTAGATGCCTATGAAATAGTTAAAACCATGTTCATTTGCACATATGTCTAGACATGTATAAAGCAATCAAAATCAGAATCTGTTAAAAAAAAATAGTTTTATCTTGATGTGCTCGTTGATTATATAACACTATAAAAAGTCTCAATTTTTAAAAATCTTTCACACTTTGAGTCCAATAATATCACTATCCTTCAAGTATTCTTAATCAAAGTTCACCATCTCGATACTGGATCCCGTAATGATTTCATCCTATTATCGTGTTGGTACATGATGCAATATGGACCGGCAAAATGAGTGTTGGTACAATATGAGACCGCATACCGGTATGATATAGCATCAGCCAGTATGGGAACCATGCTTTTAATCTTAAATTACCCTTATTTGAAATTTATAACATTTACACTATCCTATCCAAAAAAAAAGCCTTTTTGAAAAGTTATCTTTAAAATTAAAATTAAAAAAAAAAAACTTTCCATCTCCAAGCACAATTGCTCTTCACACATTACAGTCTCCCACTGCCACGAGTTCCACATCCCAATTTCTCGAAAATCTTGAATACCATAGCCTACTCCAAGTCAAACACCATTCTTCTTTATCCAATATCCCAATTTCACTGCTATCTCACCCCTTCCTTCTATGGTGCTCTAAAACATAGGCATGTACAAAATTTTATTTAATTTTACTTATTTTTACAAGCACATAAATTAATTTTATTTCAATAAATAACAATTTTTGGCTAGGTTTAGGTTTCCATGTAAATGAAAACCAAATGGCCATTATATCACACAACGCATTTAAATTCTCTTAAGTATGCTTTGGTTTGGACAGCTTGATGCACTTCAAGCACCAGATATGAGATTCTACAAAGAGAATGTTAAAACCAAGGACCGTCGAACTGGAACTGGACCCCACGCTGGCCGACCGACAGTATGGTTCGATATGGATCTATACCAATCCGTGCTGAACCGAACCAACAAGGCAAAGAAGGAGAGAGAGAGAAGAAAGAGAGGGAGGGAGAGAAGGAGAGGGAGCGGAAAAGAGAGCCTCTGGCCGCCGCCGAAGGCCATCCGAGCTCTTGTTGAGCTCGATAAGGACGAAGGGAGGGAAGGATAGAGAGGAGATGCTTATTGGGTCACCGAAGGCCCTCTGAGGCCTCTAGATGGATGGCAACACCGCTGCAACGTCTTCGATGGCCAACGAGCCAACACTGAGGGACGCTGAAGGCGGCCAAGGCTGAAGGATTGAAATAGGGGTTCGCCTCTGTTTCCGACTTCAACAAAAATTATATAAAATAAAATAAACTACCGTGAAGTTGGTAATTGCATTACCGACTTCACTCGATAAAAGGCCAAAAAAAAAAGTGAAACAGGGGTGAACCCCTATTTCAAACTGGAAGGCAAAGGCCCTCCTCCAGGCTCGGCTGCCCTTAGCATCCTTCGAAGCTGGCTCGCCAGCCGTCAGAGACGGCGTCGCGGCGATGTCGCCATCCACCCAAAGGCCTCTGAGGATCTCTGATGATCCGATAAGCATCTTCCCCTCTCTCCTTCCCTCCCTCCGCCCTTACCAAGCTCGACAAGAGCTCGAACAGCCTCCAACTGTCGTCTCTCTTCCTCTCCCTCTCCTTCTCTCCCCCCTCTCTCTTCCTCTCTTTCTTCTCCCTCCCTCCAAGATGGCCACTGTGCCGTTTTGTACGCTGCAACTGGACTGGTATCCCATCGGTATGGTTTAACACAATCTAAACCGTCCAGTTCGAGACAATTCGGAGAATGATGGTCTAAACTATATGTTGCTCAAAAATTGAGCGGCACAAGGAATGATAGTAAGAAAAGGAATTGGAAGCACAATTCCGAAAATAAGATCAGCACTATAATTTCACAGACCACAAAAGCAACCAGCAAGCAACCATCATCTGGCTTCGAAGCAATGAATGTATCAATACAAGCAACCAAGCAATATCCATTATCTTGAAGGTTTAGTGGTAACCATATTTATCATCGTGAGCCACTTGACCTTCCAGCTTAATATGACTGATTGGTAATTAATCGCATGAGTAAGAGAAAAAAGAAATAATCTTTTACATAGACTTATAAGTTTGTGTTCTCAGTTTTGAAATCAATAAAAGCCTCGAAAGTCAAAACACTTTGGTCATTACATAATCCAATAATCATCTTAAGCATGTTATGGTAGCACGCAGATCACCAACTCACCAATAACTGGTTGCTACTTAAATTGATGGGATAAAAATAAAGAAACGTATTATCTAACCATAATACAAGACATAAGATGATATTGTATGTCACAGAATCTGAAAAGTTGTCAATTATTCTACCTAAACTGATAACAAAGATTAAATAATAACACAACATGATTTTTTTTTTTTGTTTTTTTTGTTGGGGGGGGGGGGGGGGGGAGAGTGGGGAGTGGGTTTCAGGATAGTACAGTAAATTACCTCATAAACAAATGTGTTTACCGATTCATTATCTGGTACAGCATCACGTCCCTTACATGTAATCTAAAATAGTAAGAGGAGATCAAATTGTATAAGATCTGACAGTTACATATATGATGCCGACGACGACGACAACAACAACAATTAAAAAAAAAAATTAAAACAAAGGACATTTTCTTACCTTAACATGCTTTATTCCTTGCTTTGTCCATTCTGATGGTGAATAATAGCGAGTAGTATTTGTCAAATCAATCACCAATCCAAGCTGGACAAAGAACCAGAAATGAATTAAAATAGAAGTATCATAGACAGATTTCAGAAGAAAAAAAAAAAAAGAGCATTAGGTATCAATCAGGATGGCATCATAATAGTATTCAACCATAAATTGCAACTCATAATGCTGCAACATATTCAGAAATATTGAATGGTGTTCCAAAGATTGTCAAGGATATCTCAATGGATGGTGCTTAAAAATGTATGCACATTTACTTAATTTAGTCCAAAAAGATGATCCATCATAGTTGGAAATTTAAGTTCTCTGGTATAAAAAAACATGTTTCCCCTTATAGCATCTTCGGAACGTCAATGCTTTGTGCAGTTCCACCGTTTGATTTTTTACATGTAATTCTCAAACCAAAACATTTTTGAAACTGATCCAGGACTGGTAGCAGTTTCAACTTTTGAGCCCAACTTGGGAACAAATTTATTGCATGTGTGAGCCATGCATGCCAAAGGTTATGCTGCTTCTTCTCTCTTTTTCTTTTTTCTTTTTCACAGGGGGGTGTATTTTTCAGGGAGCATTTTTCTGAATGTCAGGATCCATCCAAGCTAACTAGATTTTAATATCTTAGCCTTCTATCTATTCTAAAATCCATTGTTGTAATTAAAGAAGACTAGATGTGAGGCATGCAATGCATGTGGATGGACATGGCTACCTTTTTGTTTATCTAGAAAAATATAGATTAGAGAGATGGTTGAGATTCTACTACTTCCAAACTTGTGCAAGGATTTGGGAGATTTAAGTAGCAGGCATTTTTAAGAATACCTAGTGAGCTTCCATGTTGACACCCAAAGAAAAAGATAAGTTAAAAGATATCAGGCCTCCACTTTGAGATTCTAAGAAAGAAATTGGTTGAGAGATTCAGTAGCATTAGGACTCTAAGAAAGGGATTACAATAAAAGAGAGTGCATTTTCTTTCTCACATGCTTATCACATGAGGAAATCATGGAGCGTGCAACAAACATATATATGGATATCAACATAAAAAAGATGACTAAGCCAGATTAGGTACAATGAGGGATGAGGGAGTGCCCCAACCTAATGTAGACATAGACAAGACCCACAAGATAAATCCTACAAAAAATAAAACTACTATTGATTTAAAATTTAAAAATGTTAGAAGAATCTAAAGGGTCCTAATACAACATGTATTTTATAAATACTTCAAGAAAATAAAGCCATCTCTTTAGTGTTGCTAGCACCCTAACTTTAACAAAGTTTAGAGTGTACCAAGCCAAAAAAAGAATTAGTACCTACCAATGAAAGCAATACTTGAGACCAAAGTTCGCCGACTCGAAACTAGACCCCATGCTGGCCGGCCACCAGTACAATTTACGCCCTTGAAACAAGGGCAGGTCGCCCCTATGTCCATGGGGTTAATTTACACCGTTCAGAGACCCCAACGGCCCCCACACCATCTTCCCCTCTATCCTCATCTCTCCCTCCCCCCTCTCTCTCTCTATTCTCCTCTTTCGGAGGACCTCGGAGCTTGGAGGCTGCAGAGGCCCTTGCTCCGGGGTCCTCCGCGGCCCTTCAAGGACCTCCACGACTCTCCGACATCCTCGATGGGCCACCATCGATGTCTCCCTCCCCTTCCCTCTCCCTATCTTCCTCTCTTTCCTTCTCCCTCGCTTTATTTTCGTCCGTGTTCTGAATCAAACATCTGAAATGCACCAATAGGCCATCGATATGGTTGGACGTGGTTTGGCATTCCATGCTTGAGACCTACGACCAAGCTACGTCCAGCCAAGTATAGCTTGAACCAGCCCAATATCCTTTTAGGCAAGGTTTTAAATCCCGTGGGATGGAACTGTCCTGATTTTCCCATAGAATGGGATGCACCGTCGTCCCATCCCATCCCAACACTTGGCATAGGAGATATCCCAAGATGTCCTGATCAGGACGTTGGAATATTGGTGGGACGGCCCTATCCTGACACATGGGATAGTACCTCGTCTCAGTGTCCCGTGGGACGTCCCGTCGAGATTTGAAACCTTTCTTTTAGGTTGAGATTTTCAACCCAAACCCAAACCACTAGCCAACCAAGATAGATCAGATCAGGTCCATAAAGAAAATATATTAACAGGGATGGTAATTTATAACCCAAGCCACCAACCCAACCCTCAATCAACCCGATACAATGAGGTTTAAGTTTACCAAGCCTGGGTTATCAATAGGTGACCATACTTAACCTATTTATTAAATATGTCAAGCTTAAGTTTAAAGTCTTAACCTATTTGACTTGTTTCAACCTGTTTAAATTGGGTTGATCGACACAATTGCAACCTAGCCCATTTAGGACTTGTTTAACCTGTCTAAACCATATTTATGATCCATTTAGCCCAATTAAACTATTCAAGAACTTAAGACTGTCGATAATCAGAATTGCTTAAGGAGAAGTCTCCTAAGCACCTTGTGTTTATACATGAGGTTACATAGTTACAATAGGAAACGAATCAATTATAATAGAAAACAAATCAATAACAAATATCTCCTACTCTAGATATAGAAATAAATTATAATCCCTGATTTGCAAACAAATCAAGAAATATAGGGATATCAATCAACACTCCCCCTCAAGTTGGTGCGTATATGTCATATGCATCAAGCTTATTACATATGTTACCCTCGGACTCCAAAGTGATTTGGTGAAAATATCTGCAAGTTGATCGTTAGAATTCAAAAACGAGGTAGTAATTTCTCCAGAGATGATCTTTTCTCGGATGAAATGGCAATCAATCTCTATATGTTTAGTCCGCTCATGGAAGACTGAATTGGAAGCAATGTGCAAGGCTGCTTGATTATCACAAATGAGTTTCATAGAGCCTACCTTGCAAAACTTCAATTTTTGAAACAGTTGTCTCAATCATATAAGTTCACACGTAGTAAGGGCCATAGCTCGATATTCTGCTTCTGATCTGGCAACCACATTCTACTTTTTGCTTTTCCATAAGATGAGATTGCCCTCAATAAGAAAATAGTACCCAGAAGTCAATCTTCTATCACTAGGGGATCCTGCCCAATCTGCATCTATATATGCAATAATGTTTGTGTGGCCTCTATTTTCATAAATTAACCCTTTTCTGGGAGAACCCTTAATATATCTCAAGATCTGAACTACTGCATCCCAAAGACTGTCACAAGGAGAGTTAAGAAACTGACTTACAATACTAACAGCGAAAAATATGTCTAGTCTGGTCATGGTGAGATAATTTAATTTTTCCACCAATCTTCGATACCTGCCTGAGTCTAAATAGGGCTCCCCTTGATCTGGTAGAAATTTCACATTTGGATCCATAGGAGTATCGATTGATTTACAATCTAGCATCCCAGTCTCTTCCAGAATGTCAAGGGCATACTTCTTTTGAGAGATGGCAATGCCTGTTTTTGATTGAGTACTTCAATCCCAAGACCGCAACTGGCCCAAGTCCTTAGTTTGGAAGTGTTGAAACAAATGCTACTTTAGGCCTTTGATACCATCATGATTATCACCTATAATGACAATATCATCTACGTAGATCACAAGGTAGATGCATAGATTAGAGAACAAATGTTTATAAAACACAGAGTGATCTGTCTCACTATGGACCATGCTAAATTGCTGTATGACTAAATCTTCCAAACCATGCCCAGAGAGACCGTTTAAGGTCAATATAATGATTTATATAATCTACAAACAAGACTCGTCTTCCTCTGAGCAACAAACCCAGGTGGTTGCTATAAACTTCCTCCTCCAAGTCATCATGTAGAAAGGTATTTTTGATGTCCAGCTGATACAAAGACCAATGGTTCATGACAGCCATTGATAAGAAGAGCCAGACAAACGCCATCTTAGCAATAGGGGAGAATGTGTCTCCATAATCAAGATCAAAGATCTGAGTATAGCCCTTAGCCACAAGACATGCTTTCAAACGATCCATTTATCCATCAGGGCCCACTTTAATAATAAAAATCCATCGACAACCAACTGTAGATTTTCCAGGAGGGAAAGGAACAAGAGTCTATGTGTTGTTATTGGATTCCAAGGCTGCCATCTCATCAATCATCGCCTGACGCCATCCTGGATAGGAAAGTGCTTTCTGGATAGTTTTAGGAATAAAAACGGAAGACAAGACAGAAACAAAGACATAATGGGAAGAAAATAAACGATGATAGCTCAAAAAATTATAAATAGAATGAAAATTACGGTTAAAGCGTATAGCCTTACGGAGAGCTACAGCCAGTCAGTGGAATGCTCAAGTAGGCCAGGGGTAGGTGGAGATGCTGGAGCAGAAAATGAATCACCTGAATCTTGAGTGGGAACGGTCTCCGAAATCTCAGGTTGTGGTCGACGCTGATAAGTGATAAGTGGACGTGGTGAGGAATGTATCGGCAGAACAAACGAAGTGGGAGGTTCGGGCACATATGAAGCTGGAGAAACAAAGACCGATAAACCAAGATAGAAAATCAGTAAGAGCTAAGAGATGGATTCAGATTCCATCGGTGAGCTGAAATAAGATGTATTCTCAAAGAAGATGACATCTGCAGACATGTAAAATCGATGTGTGAAAGGAGAATAGCACCGATATCCCTTCTGAATCCGAAAGTAATCAAGAAAAATGCATTTAATAGCACGGACAGACAGTTTATCAAGACCTGAAGAAAGATCATACACACAACAAATAGAACCAAAAATACAAGGGGGAACAATGCAAAGAGGATCCTTAGGAAATAAAAGAGAATGAGGTACTTGATTATTTAGAACAGATGATGGCATTCGATTTATCAAATTCGATTTATCAAGTAACCAGCGGTGAGGACAGCATCATCCCAAAACTTTAAGGATGCATTAGCATGTAACAAAAGAATACGAGTTGTTTCAATAATATGACGATGTTTTCTTTTTGCTATGCCATTTTGCTGTGGAGTATATGAGCAGGTGGACTGATGAATCATGCCACGAGATGCCCTGAAAGAATTGAAGGAAGCAGAAAAATACTCTTTTGTATTATCACTATGCAAAATGCGAATAGGATGCCCAACCTGAGTTTAAATTTCATTGCATAAGTTTTGAAAAATAATAAACAATTCTGAACGATCATTCATTAAAAATATCCAAGTACATCTTAAAAAATCATCAATGAAAGTAAAAAATACCTATATACTAAGATAGAACTGACACGACTAGGACCCCAAACATCAGAATGAACAATGTCAAAAGGAGACTCTGCTCGATTATTTATCTTGCTTGGAAAGAACGTCCGAATGTGTTTTCCAAACTGACACGACTCACACTCTAAAGACTGCAAATGAGAGATCATCTTTCTCAACTTATTTAGACTCGAATGACCCAGACGACGGTGAAAAAGACTAGGAGTCTCCATGACAGCACATATGGTAGAGGATGGAGGCTAGAGATAATAAAATCCCTGTGATTCAGATTCTACACCAATTGTCTGCACTCTGATTCTGTATAAGAAAAGAATCAGCAGTAAAGGTTATAGAGCAGTCAAGAGTGCAAGTAAATTGACTAATAGATATTAAATTAAAGGGGCAACTTGATATAAAAAGAACAAAATTTAAGAATAAAAAAGAGAGAGATGTAGCTTGACCAATGCCAGTGACTTTAGCATTAGAGCCATTGACAAGGATGATGTAATGTGATGTTCTGGGAGATGACAATTTTGAGAAAAGGAAAAGATTACCAGCTATGTGATCAGAAGCATCAAAATCCAAAATTCAAGATCCACCAGACGAAAAATGAGAGAAGTAAACCGTAGAATTATCAGTATAGACTACAGTAGCTGAAGATGAAGCTTGTTGGGCTGCTTTAAACTGAAGATACTCCTTGTATTCACTGTTTGATAAAACATTCTGGTTGTCACTCTCAATATCCGGTGTCTGAGATTGTATCACATTAGCTAATTTCTCTGAAAAACTATGCAAAGAATAGCACCGATCTCGAGTATAACCCAAGCGATTACAAAAGAAACATTGAGGGCAATTACCAGATCCACGACCACCTCTACCACCACCACGACCACGGCCTCGGCCTCCACGGTCAGCCGTATTAGAGACAAAGATTGAAAATTCTGAGACTGTTTGAAAACCAACTCCAGATGCTGCCTCCGGAGAAGGAACTCGCAGCAAACGATCAATGAGATCCTCCACCATAAAAATATTAGGATTTGTCAGGACTTGATTCCAAACAAAGTCAAAATCTTTATAAAGATCGTGGAGAACGAACACCATATACATGTTGTCAAGCTTGTCCAGCATCTTCTGAAGGTTATCACTGGTTAGTATCAACTTGATTTCTTGAATGGTGGATTGAGCTTTGTTTAGATATGAGGGTAGGTCGTGATCCATCATTTTGAATGTTGCCAGGTTATAGACAGAATCATACAGACATTGTATATCATTGGAATAGACGCTCCAAGCTTTCTTCCATATGTCATAGCATGTTTTATATGAGCAGAAGTGCACTAACAGCATTGGATCAATGGACTGCCATAACAAGGACACCAACTAATAATCAGCCTTCTTCCACTGGTCTCTCTCATCAGCATCGATATCTTCTGCCCTCTTGGTTAGATGCTCGGAGAGTCCTTGGACCTAAAAACCATACATCAACAGCAGCATACCAATTCAGAAAATTTTTACCATTGAGTTTCTCTGACATTATGGCAGGAGTGCCAGAGAAAGTGAAGGAAGCAAGGCCCTTCTTCGAGTTTGATGCGGAAGCTGTGAGAGAATGATTTTGCTGATCAGATCTGACGACAAGATGATGACCAAAAACAGAGGCAGAAGGGCGAAAACTAAAACAGGGGCAGAAACGTAAGGAGGGGATAGAGATAGTGTTGCCAGGGCTTGCCGGAAAGATACACAGCAAGGAGATCCGACTGAACATCAAGATAAGACTTAAAAGACTTGCATTGAAGCATGCGTACCTAAAAAAATTATTTTTTATTGTAATTTATAAAACTCCAATTTGCCTTTTAAAACTTGGATATAAAGAATGGTAGGCAAGGTCTTTCTTTTCTCTGTTCAGCCCATGATATCTCTCTTTCAATAAACATCCCCACCTAGCAACCCACCATTGCATGGTTTCCACAAAATACTTGGCACAACATTTTTCATTGTACTTGTTTTGCTGGCCCTCTCCCATGGCATAAAGCACTTTGCAAAAAGAATCTTATAAGTTATAATCCTGTGCGGGAAGTCAAGATGTGTAGGCTCAACAAACCTAAGTACATTAAAAAATTGGGAAAGCAAAAACAATCTTATAATCCTCCTGGTTGCCAAAAATTGACTAGATAAACATAAAAGTTATATAGACAGCATTTTTCCACTAATATGGCATACTTACTTCCCGCCCCGCTCTTCTCTGTTTATTAATCACTTGTCTTGAAGAATATCTTTTGCCAGGCACCACAGACTCGTTATATGTCTCATCTAGAGGAACTTTAGAAGGAATAATATAGCCTATGCACTGACCATATGCAGGGCAATCCAACCAACCTGTAATATCAACATGAATGAAATCTTGTCAAACAACATGCACTAACAGGTCCTGCACACATGTGCATATAAGCAATGGAGTAACCTTCTAATCAATAAGAAAGCAATGGATGAATAAACTAAAAAAAGGGGTCTCCCAATGCATAAGGCTCCTGCTATTTCAGGGTTTGGGGAGGATATATGCAGCCTTACCCCCAAGTGTGGAGAGGCTGTTTCCATGATTGGATGATATAAACTCCAAATATTTTAAAAAAAAAAGAGTGAATAAGCATCAAGACTAAAATGAAATGACAAAAGGAAAGTAAGCATCCAGTAAACAAAATCCAGAAAGGAACAATATGCAGTTCAAAAATAGTATGAAAAGTGGAAGCTAGGAGGAAGAGAAACATCTTAATAAAAAAAAATCAGATAAAACAAATAAATCAAATTTCATAAATTTATTGCCCAAAATAAATGCAAACATTCTAGAACCTCTGAGTTCCAAAAGCTTTTTGCAATCAAAAGCCATGACAAGCAAGGCCAAAAATTTTTCAACATTCAAATTTGCAGGAGATAATCATCTCATGGTAAAGTTGTTCTCTGATGCTTCATTGCCCTAGTTTGCTCAACAATTCAACTACATGCAGAAGTCGTATGTGAGATTTAAAAAGAAGACTTCACAAAAAAAAAAATTATAGCTGAAGCATGTGTCCACAATATTTCAGGTTAGCATTTTAGTTTTAAAGCATGTTTTAGGTCAACCATGGGCCAAAGTATTTAAATGATTAGTTAGTTCAGTTTCAGACTTGTTGCAATGGAAATAAGAACAAAATAAAAGAAAAATAAAAGAAAAATAAGGAAAAATTTTAATGGGAAAAACAAATGGTTTCAGATAGCTCAAGTGAACTCCAGTGATTGGCCAAGACTATCATGCAAGCCTACCACTCAGCTGTCAGCATTATTGTTCCAAAAATAATATTTTAGAACATCCCAACATGAATATGCTGAATAATCTGTATGAGTACTCATGCAACTAATATAGCACTTATTCCTTAAAAATCTTTTCTAAACTTGATACAAGTTGCTTTTCTTTATACAGTCTAATATTTCTTCACTTGCATCCATGTGCTGTTCATTTAAAAAAATGCAAAAAATAATCCTTGTTATGCAGGCATCCATGATCTATATCCATTGGCATGATAGAACATATGAAAGTGTATCCATGTGTACATATGAATAAATATCGATATGCATATAAATTTGCATCCATATATATAATACATGAATCATATCCATATGCATATATGAAAATATTGTGCACATTTACACATCTAGAATAATGCATATATACAATGACCCAAAAGGCAACCTCCTAGGCATTTACAGGTTCCAATCAACCAGGTTTCAGTTTTTTTTTCCCCCTTTTTTTAGGCACTTGTCTCTGGGTTTTCCTTTAAGGAAAAAAATCTGCAATAAGTCTCAACTTTTTAAAGAAATTCTAGCTTAAAGTGTCTCATTGTGCATCAGTTCTTTGTATCATGTTTATTAACATAATTTGGCATCAGATTCATGAATCATTGGTTCTACAATCCACATCTAAGTTACACACAATGTTTGAGCTGACAGCCAGATTGAAAATTCTGAAGGCACTTTATATGTTTCTCCATGGTTATAGTCTTTGCAAGGACATACTAATATACCATTCATTTACGTGCTACTCACTTACTTGTCTTCCTGGAAAACAGTATTGGATTTGATGTTCAAATCAAATTTTGTTCCCCTTGAACCAATTCATCAATTTTGCTAGAATCAAATTTCCTATCCCTAACTTCCAGAAGGGAATAGAACTTGTCTTCTGCACCATCATCAATTCACCACAAAGAACATGAATATACATAATAAGCATCTAGTCTTCTTTATTCCTTTGGTTGTATTTGTATCAAATAAATGAACAGCAGCTATAATAATTGCGATTACCATGTCCTATGAATTCCTTCAAGGTCAAGATGATAGTATAAACAAAAAGCAAGAAATACTAGTGTAGATCCAACATTAAGAAATTATAAGGATGGAATGCATACCTTGGGGGACTTCCTTAACTCTTCCATAGGATCTACCACCTCTATTTTGAGGGAAGAAATCATTTCTCATTGGTTGTGAAAACCGCTTTGCACCTTCATCTTGGTTCTCTCTTTTCAACCTACGCTTCCTTTCTTCTCGTTCCTATCGAGACAAAGCAGAAAGAAATGTATACAGTCACACATATAACAATGTAAGTATTGCAAGAAGTCTACCACCAGTACAACCAAAAACCAACATTACTAAAAAGCACCATAAGACAAATTACAATGACAAGAAAAGTAAAATGAGATGAACTTAGAAATGATGAGGCAATAGTTGCTTGCAATATTCTAAAAGGTTAAGATATAACCAGGAATACAAGAGTTAATAAAACACATGAGAATATATGCTTGATGATAAAGACATCCAAGACTGCATCAGAAATAAGCCCTTTCTCTTAAAAGGATCGCCAACCTAATGACATGCTATAGATGATGTACCCATGTGACCAGTTATCTTGCATAACAAGCATTACATACCCTGCGCATGGTTGCAACAGCAGACTCCACATGCTCTTCATGTATGATTTCACCCTCAGCCTGCTCTTCATAAGGCTCGTCATCCTCTTCAGGTAAAGGAGATGCATTTAAGTCCATGGAGAGGATCATTCAACATCCACCAGTTCATAAACCTTGTGGTTCCCAAGTGAATTCACAGCTGAAAACAAACAATATATTTCAACAAAAAACTTTAAAACAAATTAGACAACTAAGAATTAACAAAAAAAAATACTGAATACAATACTAACGGTACGATCATTAAGGTGTACAAATAAAAAAACAACAGCATAAAACAAGCAAGGTAATGACAAGCATTAATGCAAAAGAAGTAATCACATATCCATAGTACAACAAGAATCCATCATCAAAACTCTCAACAAGAGTGGGCTGCAGTGGAATATCAAAGTATAAAAGGTTATTGACGAACATCTAAAAAAAAAGAACTAATTTCATCAGTTCTAAATATAAAACAAGAGATTGGTTGTCAAAGGCATGCGGACCACAAAAGTTCTAGTGATTAGGATAATTGTCAAATTCATAGTACTTCAATTTAAGAGATGAAAAGGCTGATTGCTGAGTTTAAGTGATTGAACATTCACTACCTTTTATTATTGTTGCACTCTCGTTGATTTCCCCCTGTCACACACATTTTCCAGATGGTGCACTTCTTATTATAAACTATTAAAAAAAAAAAAAAAGATTATCCTAGTAATGTGGCAATGAGACAATGGAAACTTTATGCCATTAATTTCCTAATTATATAGGATCAGAAATTTGTATAATCCCTAACACAGAACAAAAAGATAATAATAAATCAGAGTAGCCGATAAAGGTGTTGCAAGTGAAGACTGCAAGTAACCGGAGAATTAAAGATGAAATTTACTCCTCATATCAAATAGGTTAAGTTGGTCGTGACAATGCAAAGACTTTTCTATAAATACAGAAGGTAGCTTCAAAAAAATCTGAAAAGTTTGGGACTTTTTCGAGAACCGGAAGAAGAACAAAGAATCACTTTTGACATTTCAAGAGTGCAAGCTGATTCCCGCTAGAGGTCCAATACAAAAATACTCCAATGGAGTACTTACCTATCATCAAAGGAAACATCAGACATCAAGCTTTCAAGAAAGCAGAAGAACTGCACGAGATAATCATATTAATTCCCACTTGTCTCACACGTAACCAAAAATAAGAGTCCAGAATCGTTTTTGAATTTTCGCCAATTCTCTAAAGATTCAAGACGAGCAAATGGATAGTAATTCTCTTGCATGTTTCAAGACAAGATCACGGAAAAAGCAGAAGCGAAAGAAGAGAACAAGATGTCCTTTTTTGGCTGCAGCCGAGCGATGGCAGTACCCGTTACCGCAACGGCCGCTTACGGTTAGCTCCTATCAGCTGCAAAAAATCTAAAGGGGAAACAAAGAACAGGAACAGAGGGCGAAGATGATAAAAATATAACTAGGAAGACCTACCGGCCACCGCGTGCATCCGCCGGCGGCTGCGGCTGCCGTCGAGTGCTACCGCCCTCCGGTTCGCTCCTTTCCTTTCTTTTTCTCGTTCCCTTCTTTCCCCTTCTTCTCGCTTTACCTCGCTCTCAAGATTTGGGGACTAGGGCACACGGACAGAAGAAGTTGGGTCGGGGACACGGGCGTGGGAGGCATTAAATAGACCGTGTGCCCGACTCGCATGGTCCTGCGCCAGGTCCACATTTTATACCTACCCCCACCCGTTGTCGACTCGCCTGAACCGGGCCGGACGGTCCGGTCATGGCTGTGGAAATATGAAGATGGAACTTCGGAAGATTAAAGTCTCTCACGCGTCCACTGCGAAAGATCCAGCTGAAATGTGTACTCTCTGGCACTATACATTATTATCTGTTTCTTCTTCTAGAATAATATGTATCTTGAGATAAAAATTTAAAGCATCTACTACCGTATGATATAAGTTCTCTTTTTTCCTATCTTATTATCATATTTATTTTATTATATAAAATTTGTATTTTCTTTACACAAATACAATGTTTATACCCAATAATTAATTAACCATTGAGCAACTACATTAAATGGTCAAAATATTAGGCCAGTTAAGATTTGGTTAATTATTTCTGCTGCAGCATTAGGAATGCTTATACTTGGCATGTTATTAATCAACAAGAGGCTGTACACAGACAGTTTTCCAATAAATTTAATTTCCAAAGGAAGTTATCCAAACATAGGGCAATTATTTGTGAGAACAACCATCCAAAACTGAGTTATTAATGTAAAAAACTATTGGTAACCATTTAAAAAGAATTATCAAAACAAGTTAGTGCTTGCTTTATCCATGTTTCAATGCTCTCCTATTTGGAGAAGCGTTCTAAAAATACTTTTGGACCCTCCAAAAATACTTTTGGATGGTATAACAATGTTTTGTAAAAAGATTTATAAGCTGCTTTCACATTACGAGAAAACTAAAAAGATCTATTCGGGAAAGTTCTGTTTTAGATGTTCTCCTCAAAAGTACTTTTTAATTAATGTCGAAAAGTTATTTTGTCTTTAATAAAATCTTATGGTCACCAAAATATCCATGAACAGATCTCATAAATACATCTTATATTATATCATATCATGTCTATTTATACCCCATCTTAGCAATTTAGCTGGTAGCTAAAAACAAGCACCAATGAATCAAGTAAATGATAATCATATGACCCTTGTTGAATTGGATAAAGTCCCAACCATGCTAATTGTGCCTTATGAGCGGGCATAGTTCAAAGGAAAAGGTTCTATCTTGATATTGCTAAGCAAGCCGAAAGCTTAAGACCTAGCTAACATACAAGATGAATGATTGGCAAAAGCAAATTGCGGTGATCGAACTAATCTCCAAAGCATTCCCAAAATACAGAAAATTATACTATAGGCTAATGTATAGAAGGACAGTCAATGTAAGATATCCAACTAGGCTAAGACCAAAAAACAAAAAAATTATAGACTTAAAAATTATAGAGCAATCTTGTTGACGAACGTACATTTTGGATGATAACCAGCATCAATTTCTAAATTTTTTAAAAGTAGAGACTGGACATGAGAGCAACCATTAGAGTGTGCAGTTATTGTCTACCGGTATAAATAAGTGAAAATTATACTTTATATTGGATTCTTTGATAATCAATCCAACGCATCTTTATCTTCTCTTAGTTTTACTCTGTCTTTTGCCTTAAGAGCAAGTATAACTTAACTTTCTACCATAGCCTAGCACTATGTCCATCTATTGTAACTAGTACGGACACCAGAGCTATCAGAAGTTAGTGACCTGATTTAGATTCAATTTGAATCGAAGAAGCCCCATTAGATTGATTCTACTTAAGTTATTTATTTTCAGTCAATAAATTTTTAATGCATTTAGCTTTAATTGCTGATGCGGAAGTGTTTGCTTTGGTATTAGATGGTGCTGGTCATATTGTGTGCCAGCGATGGATGCAGTGCTCATCCTTTTTCTTCCGGTGTCTTTCTTTACCGTTCAATTTTGTTCGACGATATTGGATTATATTGGATATTTGTTTTATGTATGAGCCTGTACTTTTCTTCTTCATATCTTATTTTGTTGGGGGGAGATTATACCTACTTGGACTTTGCTTTTGATCCTGTCTGTGTCAGTTTTGTTTTCCGAAGGCTTAAAATAAAAAACGCACTTAGAAACTATTTTTTGGATCATAAGCCTTTAGAAGAGTTACACACGTTGGCAGAGCAAAGATCGCCATATTAAGAGGAAATAAGAACAAAGATAGGATTTTCTTCTTTTTTTTTTTCATTTTGGTAGGAGTGGTAGTGGCATATCAAAAAGGAGTGATTTAGATGTCACATGTTTTTATTGTGGGTGTGGAAGTTTGATTCTTTAATAACGTTCAAATAACAAATAGCTTTGAAAAACTATCATGTGATCATTAAGTAACAAAACTACGAAACAAAAAAGTGTTTTTTGGGGGAAAAAAAAGTAACTTATTTAACATAATAATTGGAAACTTGGTAGACAGTTCGGGACATAAACAAGATATAGAAAAATCTTAGTTAAAATTTTTCTAAGATTGATCTTAAGAGTGGTTACCATCAAGTAAGGATTAGATCGAAAGATGAGTGAAAAACTGCTTTTAAGACAAAAGATAGTTTATATGAATGGATGATGATGCCATTTGGATTATCTAATGCCCCTAGTACTTTCATGAGGTTGATGATCCAAATACTACGATCATTTATGAGAGTATTTGTAGTCGTATACTTTGATGATATTTTGATCTATAGTCGAACTAGGGAAGACCATCTAGACCATTTTTGAAGAATGTGCCAAGTTCTTAAAACAGAAAGCTTGTATGCTAATCCTAAGAAGTGCGCTTTCATGACAGACCGTATCATCTTCTTGGGTTTTGTTGTTACCCCCAATGGTATATCTGCCGACTCTGAAAAGATTAGAGCAATAGTTGAATGACCGATACCTAAGAGCGTGCATGACGTGCGGAGTTTTCATGGATTAGCAACCTTTTACTGTAAGTTCATAAAAGGGTTTAGCACCATAGTCGCTTCTATCACTGACTGCATTAGAAAAAAAGATTTTGAATGGACTAGGATAGCCAATAGAGTCTTTCTGGATATTAAGGACAAGATAACCCATGCCCCAATTTTACGTCTATCTGATTTTTCTAAGATTTTTGAAGTAGCGATACGTCAGAAGTTGGGATTGGTGGTATCCTTAGTCAAGAAGGTCATCCGATAGCATACTTTAGCGAGAAACTTAACGATTCTAAACTCAAGTATTCTACCTACGATAAAGAGTTTTATGCGGTAATCCAAGCTTTAAGATATTAGAAATATTATCTACTATCGCAAGAATTTATTTTGTACTCTGATCATGAGGCCCTTTTATTCCTAAATTTTCAAAAAAAATTAAATCATAGACACAATAGGTGAGTTGAGTTTTTGCAAGTCTATACTTTTATTTTGAAACATCGTGCGGGTGTAGAGAATCGTGCTGCTGATGTCCTGAGTCATTGTCATACTTTGCTGTCCATCGTTGGTATAGAAGTTGTTAGTTTTGATAAGGTTAAAGAAGATTATGAGGAGTGTCCAGATTTTGATGACATACTTATCACTTTACATAAAAGACCATCTAGAGAATGTAGTAAATACACCATTCAGGATGGTTACCTATTTAGAGGAACTAGGCTGTGTATCCTTCGTACATCTTTAAGAGATTTTCTAGTTTGAAAACTACATGCTGGAGGATTAGCTGGACATTTTGATAGAAATAAAACCATAGAGTTGGTAGAAACTCAGTTCTTTTAGCCAAGCTTGAAAAGAGATGTCGTCCGAATTATTATCCGATGGAGAACGTGTGCCGTGGCCAAGCAAAGAAAATAAAACACCGACCTATATACACCCTTATCTATACCAGACTGTCCTTGGTAAGATGTTAGTATAGATTTTGTTTTGGGATTACCTAGGACAGCTAGGAAGCATGATTTTGTTCTAGTGATTGTAGATAGATTTTTAAAAATGATCCATTTTTTACCCTGTTGCCAAACATCCGATGCGTCAAAAGTTGCAAAGATATACTTTGATGAGATTGTTAGACTACATGGATTGCTTAAAACTATTATTTCTGATAGAGATGTTAGATTTATGAACTACTTTTGAAAAATCCTATGGTACCTTCTAAGCACAAAACTAAAATTTTCTTTTACCTATCATCCGTAAATGGACGGTCAGGCTGAAGTGGTCAATAGGAGTCTTAGAAATCTATTATGTTGCTTGATTGGGGAACATATGGGTAACTGGGATCTTTTGCTGCTTCGAGTCGAATTTGCATATAATAGCTCTGTTAATAGATCCATTGGCATGAGTCCTTTTGAAATAGTTCATAGATATCAACCTAAAAAACCAATAGACCTCATCCCACTGCCCATGCATGCTAGGATTTCTGAATCTGCAGTGTCATTTGCACAGCATGTCAAGAGTCTACATAAAGAGATCAATAAAAAAATTAGCATTAGCAATAAAGTTTATAAACAGAATGCAGATTTTCATCGATGTGTCCAAGAGTTTGCGAAGGAAGACTATGTGATGGTTCCATTGAGACCTGAACGATTCCCACCCGAAATTGTGAAGAAGTTATATGCCCGAGGAGCAGGTCCGTTTAAGATCATAAAGAAAATCAAATCAAATACGTATGTTGTGGACTTACCTTCTGATTTTGAAATTAGTTCTACTTTTAACATTACAAATCTTGTTATCTATAAAGAACCAACTTGGATACCTAGTGAGCCATTTAAGCCTGAACCAACCTTTAAGAGTGAACCTATCCCTGAGTGTCCACCAACCAAAATGTCAACAAAATACGATCAGATTGAAAGAATTTTAGACGAGCATATCCTCTCCACCCGAAGTTGAGGCTATCAGCGATATTTGATCAGATAGCGAGGTCGACCGGAGTCTGAAGATATCTAGATCACTCGAGAAGAGCTGCAGTGCATTGATCCCGATCTACTTAAGCGTCACCAGAGTGGAATCGACCCATACTTGATAGGGTCGAGTTCTCCCCACCTCGAAAGAATTGGTGCCGACATCAGAGCCATCAGAAGTCGGCAATCTGATTTAGATTCGATTTAGATCAAAGAAGCCCCATTAGATTGATTCTACTTCAGTTATTTATTTTTAGTCAATAAGTTTTTAATGCATTTAGCTTTGGGTCCATATGGCCATACTTGGGTTTGTCCACGTCACCTTTGGATCCACCACTCTCCACATGCCCAGAGAAGAAATATACATACCAGCATATGCCATGCCCAAGGATTCTCATGCCAAGTTGTGCCAAGCATCAAGCGTCCGCATGGAGTTCCATTTCTTCCCTAGGATTCCTTAAGAGTTCTTGGCTACTTATTTTGTTAAAGACTGATTTCTTTTTCATGGTAAATTATTTTATTTAAAAATCAGATATAATATTTTACTTTTTTGTAGAGGGCTGATTTCTTCTTTGTAAAAGATAAAAGATTCCTAAAGAAATAGAACCCCTAGAGTCCTATATAAATCTTTGTATCTTTTCATGAAGAAGACAATGAATGATTTTACAAACTCTACAAATACTTGTGTCAATCATTTCGAGAGGGAGAGGGTGTGAGACCCAAAATCATCCCACAAGGGGAGGGTGTGAGGTCCACTTTTTATCCTATCCCTTTAACCTTCATCTACTTGAGATCCAGTATTCCTACGATCCCAATTCGACTCCACTATCTACCCACGCAAGTCTATCCTACCAAGAGAAGATCTGTCTCCTCTAGAATTTTTATCTATCATGCTGAGAGAAAAGAGTGATCTCTTATTCTACAGATCATATGCTGTCAAAGACTTTCGTTCTTTCTCAGTTAATCTTTTATTTTTATTTTTTTTAATTCGATTCAATATTGATAAAGACCTAGTTCTTTATCGATGAATTTGTTTGGTTAAAAGATTAAGAGTCCTAATCATGATAGTTTCTTAACTACCATGATAGTTTCTTAAGACCTAGTTCTTTAATGTTTACTCTCTCTCATTTCATTCATATTTCTTTTTTTACATTTACTCATGAGCATGTTTAATTTCTGTTATCTATTTATGGATTTTTCTATTGCTAGTTGTTTACTAATCTTTAGAATAACATTCATCTACATCATTTAGATTGATCTCGCTTTGATCTCGTATCAATCAATCACGCCTCCTAAGCAGAGTATAGGTAACTATACTATCTGTTCTGAGAATAATGATGCCCCTGGCCGGACGTGATTTATTGTTGATGAATAGAAGGGAGCTTGATTATTAGGATTGATTTTTTTTTTCTCTCTTCTTTAGGATTGTCCCACATCAGTAACCCAGTATTACACCCCTCTATTATAGCCCAATGCTATATCTTTTATTTTCGAATGATGGTGTGGTGATGGCAAAAGTCCTTGAAGGCCAAGATATCTAGACCCATGCTATTTTCTATCTTCTCTTCGATCACTTTTCAGCTGATCTGACACTGTTGACATGCTTGCACATATCATATCATATTAATATACTATACATATAGTATATCATATTATATCATATTATTATTTCAATATTATATTATAATATATGTTATATTGTATTGTATTATAATATATATTACATTATATTTCATTATAATGATATTATATCATGTAATAATGTATTACTATATTATATTCATATCGTATCATATTTTGTTATATTATTATGGTATAATTATATAATATTTAAAAATATATTTTCAATTTAATTACCAAATGTATATTAAAGTTTCATAATAATTTAAAAATATAGTTACCAAATAGTAAATAATTTTTTTGTAAAAGCTCTACTTTTCAAATGCTCCAAAAGCTATACTATCAATAGCTATCCTAAACATGGCCTCACAAGATCTTCTAGCAAGAAATTTCTTAAAATATATAGTAGAAGTTGGATGATTAAAGGAGATTAGGGCTACCCCAAGAGCAACTAATCTATATAGACAAGATAAATTGCTTTGAAAAAGGGATTAGTTATCACTAAAAATAAGAACGAAGTACTTTCAGACAACAACACTCTCTTTTTCGACCACCTTAGTGATCTCTTTTCACCATCTGAACTTCCACCATATACTTCTAAAGAAATATCTTACTAGAAAACTTATTAGACCAATAAGATATTCCAAAATCAAAACAAGCCCTTCATCTCCAATCCGGGCCCTTCATTGAATCACATGCATTGAATGTACCAAGCACGACCAAATACATCAATTTTTTGATATCTATATTTTATATATACACAAGAAATATTTCTTTCTATGTGCTTGTAGATTGGATTAAAAATTGAGATTAACAAAAATTGAGCCAACAAGCATAGAAGGCCAAGGAGATGTTAGATGGCTAGTTAGAAGAAACTATCAAAATAAAAAATAATTTCAGTGCCTTTGAAAATTTCTAGCTATAGTTTGGATGGATCCATATAATTGTGCAATATGCCAAGTAATCTTCTTCAGGTGATGATAAAATTTGATAGTGAAAAGTACAATAGAATTTAGATTTGATTGTCGACACCCCTCTTCTCGATGACAACATTGGAGAGAATTTTTAAATATGAACCTAAATGGTGCCACTCACAGTACTATTCTCAGAGAAAAAAGAAAAAAAAAGGAGGCTTGGAATAAAAGATGGAGAACTCAAGAGGATACAAAAGCATGAAACTATATAGTACATAGACAAGCATGTGCCATAAATTTCAACCAGTTATGTTGTGCAGCTCTCACTCAATCTACTTAAAAACAAGCAAACAAAAATATTAATATGGCATCACAATCCTAATGCAGAATATCTTCTTCCTTTAGCATATATCCCAGTAAAAGTCATGACTCAAAATTATTTGATAGTTTTTCTATTGAAACAAGGGTGGAGTTCAATTTTTTTATTCTATCTGCATTTTGGTAATCATGCTACGTAGATGTAGCTTTCTTGATAAAACAAACATCACACACCACTTATGTTGCTTTTACTTCAACTTATGAACAGTCTTCATGTCGACTGCCTCATGAAGTGTTCCTTTTTCAACATGATCCCATCATTCAAGCAAAAAGTTATCCACAACCAGCTTAAACCAAGGGGACAACTTTATGCCATCTTCACTGGTCTCTGATTTCCTCAATAATTCTTTCAGCTGATCCTGATTGACATACTTCACATCAGCAACTTCATTAGGGTTTGGATGCAAGTTAACATCATGAACAATGAAGAGCAGGTAATCAACTAACGAAAAAAATCAATACAATTAGAATTGCAAAAATTGTAAGCATAGAGTTAATAGAAGCAGATATATTGCAAGAACATACGCTCATGTTCTCCCCATTTTCCATCAGATGGGGCCTTGTATAACATACAACTAAGAGGAACGAACTGATCAACAGGCAAATCTTCAGGAGATATGCCCAATTCATTCAATAATTTCCTTTGTGTAGCATTTCTAACTCCTATTGAAAGAATAACGAAATTTATTAGTCAATACTTCGAAGCTTAAAGCTAAAAAAGGACTATACTACCAACGAGACTAACTAAGAAAGTCTTTTTCTATGAGCTCTGAATCACGATAAAGAGGATAACTGCAGCAGGTATTTGTCCATACTAAAGAAAAAGTAACCTTTGTTGTGGACCTTTACTATTAAAACAACAGAGACATCTATGAGTATAACAAGATTAGCCAGGTGATCATGTAACAAATGAGGGTTGTTCATGCAATATTTTAATACATACATGTGTACATCGATATACATATTTATACATATGCATATATACGTATGGACGTACATTCATATATATATACATACACGCAGACATATATCTATGTGTGCGCACGCACGCACGTGCGCGTGCGTGCATGTGTGTGTGTGCGCGTGTAAAAAATAGAAAATCATGTTTAGTCAAGAACAAGCTAACGATAAAAACAACTAATCCAAAAAAAAAGAGATGCAGCAAGTTGCTTAAATGATAGCAATGCAACTTTCTCAGTGAGATCTTTAAATAAAATACCTTGTCCTGCTCTATGCTTGGTCTGCCAAAAAAAACTCCAACTTTCCTCAAACTAATAAAAAGCAAATGCTTAGCGAGCAAGACTGATATTGTAGCACATATATAAAGTGCAGAAAAAAGAAAAAAAAATGCATAAGGTATACTGTAGTCTTATTTTTGAAAATAAGATAGCCTAAATCACAAAAGAATGGTAAAGTAGAACTTGTTTTAGAAGCAGTCACATAAGCTTTGAGCTTCAACAAAAGTTAACAATCAAAGATAATATCATGAGTGCCACCAACTAGCTACCAACATAAAAATTAGAACAAAAAAAAATGGCATGAGTTTTATTGAATTGATTACCAGCATAGTAATAGAAAGAGGAAAACAGAATTTAGCTTTGGTTTATAAGAAAAATATATCCATAAAGGACTATGCAAAGAATAGTTTTTTTTTTTTTTTAACACTCAAGAATTGTGCTTAAATCACAAAATTAGATCAAGATTTTATAAATGACTTTGACCGTAAGAACATTTTCAAGTTACTATGGGAGAAAGCTATATTTCCATTTTGGAGACCTTGTATAAGTAAAATTGATGTTCTCAGTAGCCAATTGTTAGACTTGTGAGCTTTCTAGTTCCCAAAAATATCTTCGTTGCAAGTATCTTGATTATATTAGTTGACCCATTTCATATATCATAGGCGCAAGTGCACCCAAGATATTAAATTTTCAAGGGATTAAAATACATAAACAT
Organism: Elaeis guineensis; assembly: GCF_000442705.2. Taxonomy (NCBI): domain Eukaryota; kingdom Viridiplantae; phylum Streptophyta; class Magnoliopsida; order Arecales; family Arecaceae; genus Elaeis; species Elaeis guineensis. The sequence continues at coordinate 131,913,083 of NC_026000.2, forward strand.
CGTACTTATAAATTATAGTTTTAGTTTTCTATCAAAATTTTCTTATGGAGTTTAGTTGCTAATTTATTGACTAGGATATTCTGTCAGAATATAAATCTACTTCCAAATATTATGTCCAATCTCACACCAAATGCTAATGCTCTGTACCTTTCTTCATCTTTTGTTATGTGATATTAAACAAAGATCAACAAGCAAATATTTTATTCAAGGAGGACTTAAATGATGTCATTAAAATTTAGAGTAAATTACAAACCTCCCTCAGATTTTCATTTATTACATTTATATCTAATTAAATTAATGATGTTTGTGAAACAATTTACCCCATCTAAAATGTCGATATTACCCTTGAGTGGGAGGAGGATACATATATTTTTATATAATTGGGTGAATATTACATCACTTATGGTTATTTTGATCATTTTTAAAATTTTTTTGATGTAGTATTTGGGTTCCACTTAAGATTAATAGTTTCACTAACATTCTATTAAGTTATGGGTTGAAGTGTTGAATAAAAATAAACCTCAGGGGGTAAGCATAGATTTATCAAACTATTAGGTATAAGTATAATTCACTCTTAATCAAAGGAATTTTTTTGTAATTTACTCTAAAATTTGATGTTCTAGAAATATTATTAGTCAGGAAACAAAAAAATATTGCTATAATAATAATATAAACTTGGCAAGGATGGAAAAATCATCTCAATGTAGATTTTGTCTTTGTTAGAATTCATATACAATAAATGCAAAAATAATCTTTACATAACTTTAGTGATCCTATAATTCGCATACCTGAAGCAGCAATTCATAATTTGAGTTGAACAAGAAAACACTAAAGACCCTATGAAGCAAATTATGGGATTCTATTTTTTCCATTAGATGGCCTACAAAATAAAAAGGAAGTTCAATGATCAATCAACAATTAAGGGAGATTTGTCCTTAAAAATTAAATTTATATAAACCTTTAGGGAATTAGCAAAAATTTGAGCTTTCACATAATAATAACTATGTTAAGCATGATACAAGATGCATATGCCAGATTATCCTAACAAATATTTTCAGAATGTCACTTCTTGATCCCTTCATCATATAGCTTGTATTTGAACAATAAAATAAAATTTATTGTGAAGTTCATAAATTTATAAAACTTTATATTACATATGCATATGCAAAAGAATGCTACATTATTTTATATTTATTAATCTTTCTAGGATGCATGTCTTGTTTTAGCAATGCAAGTCCTATGAAAAATAGAGCACGAAACATAAAATTTGGTTAAGGATCTCACCCACATATTTATTTGTGAGCTTCAAGCATAACAAAAAAATAACTTCCTAATGGGAGACTAATTTATTGATAAATTGAGAAAAATTCTTTGAATGGTTCGGTTGGTATGATCTTACTAGTTCATAACTAGGCACAATTCATTGATTCATTACATTAGTATGATCAATCCAGTTTTTAACTCGTAACTAATATTCTCATGCTAACAACAAGCTTGGAAGACTAAGCCAAATTAGACTCAAGATTTAGCTGGCATCCCTTGCATAATATAGGCTACAAATAGCTGGATATGAGAATTTCTCATAACAAGTTTTAACAAGGAATCAAGGAAAATCAACTAAAATGATGATAGAGAAACTTCCTATTTAGAAGAATTTGGTTGCTAAAAAAGAACAAAAAGTAAACTAT
>NC_026000.2:132234284-132428137 GCF_000442705.2 Elaeis guineensis
AATATTCTTAAAGTACAAGATTCATTGTGCAATATTGTTTTGATTGGTGAAGAAAGATACAAAGGTCATCAAATACATTCTGGTACATATCTGGACCAGTACAAAGAGATAGAAGATCATGAGATGCATCTTAAAGAGAAGCAGAGGGTAAGATGTGTGAAGTGGATTGTTGAGAGAGGAGAGAATAACATATGATATAGGTAGAGATATATTTCAGTTTCAGACAAAGATACAAAAAATAAAAAAATAATGGAATGGATAGATGGATAGGACAAGGAGAGAGAACATGAGTGAGAGTGGAGTTTTCTCTCCATATTTTTTTCTTTATTTCAAATTGACATGCATATATAGGAAGACAAGACCATCGGATTTTATGGAGATACATAGAGTAGTATATGGAGATGTTTCTCACCTTTTTATTTTATCAAAACATACAAAACTTCGGTAGATAGAATAAATTTGATAAACGTTTTTAAACTTTTTGAACAAAGAAGAGAAAAGAGGCTAATTGTAGGAAGGGGAGGAGAAGATGCTAAATTTGGGAAGAAAAGAGAATTCATAAAATCATAATCCTAATTTTATATATCATTCTTTATCATTTTTAAAATTTATATATCATTCTTTTTTCTGAGAAATTGCTTACTCTTCTATTACATAAATAAATATTTATAATTGTATTATCCCTCCTGCTCATTACACAGGTGTCATACATGTTTCAGCTATTCATCTGGTAACAAGCATTTCCAGCTATTATTTGATTACAGTAGCTGTTATATAATGGAAATAACAGCTACCATTTGATGTTTCCATTATTTATCTGATGAAGGTTTTAAGGATAAAGTTGGTAATGATGAAGGTTTTAAGGATAAAGTTGGTAAAGTTCCTGCTTTTTTTTTCTTTTCTTTTCTTAGTATTTTTTTTTCCTGCCAATTCCTTCAACTATAACTACTCCATTGGATGTCATATAATTTAACCGTTTAATAGTAAAAATTTCGATCCAATTCCTGCCTTTGTATAATTAATATTATTTTGAATCCATCTCATAGTTTTACATATTATTTTAAATTATAATATTTAAATTTTGTTTGAAGCTATAGAATCAATGCGGCCACGAAGTCAAGCTGAGGACCACGATATGCCATCAAGTACTGGATCTTGACTTTTCAAGTCAAGAATGGCAGCAATAATGCTTGCAAGACGTTCATCATTTATCCATCCCTATGCCAGTATGATAAGCTGTTTCTTTAAAAAAATGGCAAGACCTAATAATCCACCTAAAAAGAAAAAAAAAAAGCTAAAAGTTTTTTATCGCACCTAAATTAATGATCACAATTCAATATTAAATTTCTCATATTACCAAAAAATACTATATATCTCTCTAATTTTTATTCTAGGTCTTTGAATTTCCTTACCAAAGTTAACTAATTAATATGCATGTTACATGTACATATACTATCCATATATACAAGAATTATGAAATAATTTAGCAATGCAATTTAGGGTTATATCAAAGTTTTAGTAAAATATACTTGTCTTGAAAATATCTGAGAATAAAATAATAATTGCTATAACCATTAAGCCAAAATTAATTATAAGTTGATAACAATATTACTTGCTGAAGTCACTATTTGTTATTTTTAAAAAAAAAATCTGCCAATTAGTGGAACTTAAAAATTATTTTATTTAGATAAGATGAAGAAATCAAAAGGTAGCCAGCTCATCATAACTATTAATTTAAATTTGGAGGGCAATTAATTAAGTAGTACTTACCAGTGGATTGCTTCTGCAATTTGCTAATTAATTATCTGAATAACTATTTGCTGAATCTGAGAGCATAGATCCAACTCCTCCCTATTGATCGGCACATGGCCACGGCGGGGCCCCCCAAATACTTGGCCCCCCTCCATTGAAGCTCGGCCTTTAGAATTCTACTCTCTCTCTCTCTCTCTCTCTCTCTCTCTCTCTCTAAATCTGCTTTTTGTAAAGATAGATCCCTTTGTAGCACTAAAAAGAGAAGACTAAAATAACTGAAGCACAAGATCTCAATACAGAGCTGAGTCCTGAACTCCTAATTGTAAGAGATGGACTTTTCTATTCTTCCCAAGAACCAGAAGAGAGACAGAAAGAGAGAAAGAGAGACAGAAAGAGAAAACGAGAGAAAGATTATGTGATTGTACATACCTTGCTTCTGATATCATATGATTCTGGGGGAGTAGGAGGAGCTTGCGTTCCCATGGCTGCACAAATAATATCTAATTACAAGTTACGGTGACCAAAAGCTAGCACTAGGAATATTAGAGAGGGGAGAAGAAGCCAGGAGGAGGAAGATGCAGTTTGAAGGCCACGTTTTTCCGTGAAAGCATAGTTTTGGTTGACTCCAGACTCTAAAACTGATAAAAAGCTCCTCATACCATATGTTTCAACTCTTGTCAAAAAATACTATATGTCACAATATTTTTGTGAACCATATTTTTCTTGTTTTCAAAATTTTAATTTATCATAATTTTTTTAGTCGATCAACTCTGTCATTAGGAGGATTAACTTTTTGAATTTCTAATTTATTTTTTTTTAAAAAATCATTATCTTTTATCTTTATTTGGTTGATAAAAAATATTTTTATTTTTTTTTTAATCTAATATATGAAGTTTATCTTTATCCCATTAACGGTGTATCTTTTGCATGGTTGTCTTTTAGGGTCATTTTGGGAAATCAAGCAGGGTTGAGTTGGATTGAATGGTATCCCGCTGGATTTGTCGTTGCATCATGGATAACATGGTGAATTTAAATAAGGCTGACATCAATACAATCCTTCCCAAACCTAAATCCTATTGGAACAAAAAAATAAAAAAAGATTTTTATAGATTTTTTTTATCCTATAATCCAACGTACCTATAGATGGGATGTAGGCCAAGACTAGGTTGGACTTTTAGGGGGCAAACTAACTGTTTTCTTTTAGATGTAATAAAAGTTTTCTTTCAGCTTCTCCTTCTTTGTAGTTTGCTTTCCATGTATTCGTGAGTTCATCCCAATATCAATTATATTTCATAGAGTTTTATAAATGTAATTAAAAGTCAAAATAAGTTGTGTCCACATATTTAGGGAATTTTTTTTTTTTATCTTTAGCCACTGCAAGACATAAGAGGCTCCGATGTGTATTTGTATTCATATGTATTTTGGGTGGGAGAAATTTAGAGAAATTAAGAAAGCATGAAAGTGACTTTGAAGCTTTTAAGTGGCGGGGACCTTGGTTGGTGGTAAGAATCATGAAGGATTGTAAAAGAAAAGGTGAGTACTTGGCTGGAGATTCAAGGAATCCCAACCAACCAACTTTTCCGGAATTCCCAACCTTTATTAATTAGCAATATCATACAATAAAGAGAATCCAGAAAAGAAACTGGGTTCATGCTTGCTTATTTATGCTCATATTATTAAATAAGATAGAAGTATGTCATAAATATTCCAACTACCAAAATTATTCCATATTATTTTTTTTTATTAAAAAATTAAATATAATTTAAATTATTAAAAATATTATATATTTCTATTTGTCAAATCACACCTACATATTATCCAACAAATTCTCACATGAATTCAAAACATTTTCTCCTAATTTGTTGCCCTTCACTTCTTCCCGCCTCTCCTCTCTACCATTTCGCATACACCCTTTTATCTATAAAATTCACATATTAAATTTTATTTTTTAAAAATTTTTATATAATTTTTTTGATGATATTTTGATATATCTTTTATATATCTTTAATCTTATTTATTATATTTATATTTTATTTTTATTATTCTCATCTTATATTTTGATATTTTAGTTTAATATTTACTTTTTAATATTTTTCATTATATGTCAATTCTATTTATGTCATATCATCTCTTGCAATTCTTTACATTTTTGATCTCATCATATTGTTATTTTATCATTTTATTTGTTTTATAATAAGTACATATGCAATTGTAAGTTCTATGTTTTTTATTCAATTTTTTTATTTAATTTAGATTTTATTTTATTTTAATATTCCTTGCTTGAATCATTATTTTTTTATTATTGCCGCTCCACATTGGGTGTAGGTGTGGGTGCATGAGGGTGCTTATTTAGGTGCCAATCCTTTCTCGTTTAGAACTCCTTCTTTGATGAGTTATGGATTAATTCAAAAGTCTGTTTGAATTAGAAATCCTAGTCTTATGGGTCATGGAGAATCATCTATAAATAAGAAGGACCTCTAACTATCATGGCATAACTATTAGATTGTGTGCAAAAGAGAGAAAGAGAGAGAGAGAAGGCGTGAAGGAGGAGTGGGCATCACCCTTCCTCTTGGCGTGTTCCCCCTTGGGCATCCCATCTTCTCCAAGGTGTGGAGGCTCTTTGGACGTCCCCTCTTGCTGGTGTGAGGCATCACATCAGAGATTCTCTCTCCTCTCTTATTGTCTTGTGAAGGTGCTTCAATCCGAGACTTCATCCTGCTTTCCTGTGAAGTTTGACGTGTGTGCGAAGTAGAGAATTTATCAATTCAGACCTACGCGAGGCTTTGGATTCAGAATCTTTTGGGATTTGATCCCAATTTCATTGTGAATCAGGTAAAGATCCAATCTTTATCAAGTTGTTATAGAAAATTTTTAAATGCATCCTGGCTATTCATCTCATTCTCCCAAAGAAACATGTTTCTTTCCTTTCAGGCCACCACTAGGAATCTTCGTCAGAACATAGCCACTATCCATGATTAATAACTTCTAATTTATAGATTTTCTATCCTAACAGCCTAATAGATCATAATTTGGCCTATCGGCCTACGTAACGGCCTAAAACTCCAGTTTTATATAAAGAGGTGGTGAGAAAACCCTCGAGATATGCAACAGAATACTATACTAAGCTCATACTTTCTTCTCTACTGTTCTCAAGCTCCGACTATCTTAGACATTGGAGAGTCTCCCACCAGAGAACTCTGGTGAGTGTGGACTTCTCTTATAGATTCCTATTGACATTTTGATGCTCGGATCGTCCATCATCCTCAGTCATATCAGCATCCGTAGAAGCCTTGATGCTAGGGCTGAGCACAGGGCGGATTCGATCAAATTAAGAAAAAAATTACATCCAACTAAATCCAATCGAATTGAAGAAAATTCAATCTGCTGCCGACCGTTTATCATGTATAAACCATTTGAAATTGAAGTGAACGATTTGCAGCAGGTTCGGATGGGTTGTGTCGGTTGGCTTCAATGTCGACCTAATGTTGAATTTAAGTCCAATATGGCCAACTTAAGCTTATCTATTTTTTTATCAATTTAATGCAAAAAAGATCTAATCTTTATAAGTTATAAATTTTGAATTTATTTTTGAACATGTACAAAATAAAATAGAAAAAAAAGATTTATTCATTTGAAAGCAACTATATTTAAAAACTTTCACTTTAGAATTATCTCAAATTGATATGCTTCTATCAACGATTCAATATTAATATTCCTATGAATTCAAATGGATGATGGGGTATTTTTAAAAATGAAGTATTGAAGTTTAAATGACGCCCGTCTTCGAATGAAAGTGAGTTTTTGAAATACTACTTCAGTTAGGTTCGATTTTATATGAGTTAAAAGTATAGAAATTGAATCCGATCGTAAATAATCGATTTTTTTACAAATCTCAATCTAATTCTATCCGATTTATGTCTTTCAACCGATCGAAAGTGATGTTTATTGGATCAGATTGGATGAATTTTTTCAAGTTTCGATTATTTGCTTAACCTTACTTGACACAACAAAGATGAAGTTAAAAGATCCATTTCTAAAAGTCCTAAGACAAACCTTAAGTTTTGATCCTTCAACAAAATTTTTTTTAAAAAGATATTCTCAAAAGATCGGTATCAAGAACCTATCCTGGATATGGAAACTGTAAATTGCCCCTCGGGTCCCACTATTTTGGTGGATGGTTTGCTGGGGTGTCTCCCGAGCAAGGTTCTTTTGCATGAATGGGGCTTCCTCCTTATCAACAGCCTCTGTGTGTCCTTGCTAAGATGCCATTGAGGGTTTGGAGCACTGCTTACTTTTCTATCCTCGTATTACAGGGATTTGGGAGATCTTACAGGCTGAGCACTTATCTGATCTTTATTTCAACACTTTGGAGGATCTTATTAAGCTAACCATTGATTCCAGAATCCCTCATCTATAGAAATCAATTATTTGTGACACGGCGGGATGATTTGGTTTTCGAGGAATGACTTCGTCTTCAATCATGTCGAACATAGAGCCTATGAGATTCATTGCTCAGCTCTCAGTATGCTCAGGAGTTTCTCCAAGCTGGTGACATTTCTTTCTTGACTAATGATCATAGCACTGGGATGCGCGTGGCTTAGTGAGCCCTTCATCTCTATCTCTAATGGTCTTGTGGGTAGCCCCTCCCTGTGATCGCGTCAAGATGAATTTTGATGCCTCTTGGTCTAATGGCAGAGTAGGTCTGGGGATCATCTCAGAACAGTCCTGTTTGCTGAAACATTCAGGTCAGTGGCGCAGTGGTTCCGAAGGCTGAGCTTATGGCAGCGTGGAAGGTTCTCACAACCGCAGTTTTCTGCCTAGGTCTCACTAGAATTTGCTGGAAGGCGATTCATCAACCGTAGTTAACTAGATCTCTAAACACCTCAAAACCTTCGCTCTGACGAATGTTCTCTCTTCCTTTCATCCGCAGTTGGTTGATATCACTCTCTGTGCATCATCTTTAGATTTATTTCAGGCATCGCACGCTTTCCAAAAAGCCAACCAACCGGCTGACAGCTTGGCGGGGAGAACCGCTAATGGGTCCTTCATGTCTTTCTGTACTCTTCCTTTCACCACCAGTTTGCTGGTATTGGTAGACCTGGCAGGTGTGTCTTTTTTCCGTCATTAGTCTTCTTTGCTTCAGGGGGTCGTTCCCTATCTTATATACTAAAAAAAAAAAAAAGAAAAAGAATCGGTAGTTGTTAATGTGGCTTGAATTTTGGATATCTTTTATGGGCTCGATCTATGACCCAATCTGAAAAGCCCGCGTTGCGACCTGAATGAAATATTTTGGGAGGTCTGTGGTGGTAGCGGAGGGCATGGGCCGGACCAGTATAAATATTGTATTTTCTGCCAATCTCGGTAGTTTTGTGAGAGGTTTGGGAAATCAAAGTGCGGCTAGGGTTTGGAGAGTTCTTGAGTAATTGTATCTCTCTTTTCATCATAGTGGAATTTTTTCTCTCGTGTCTTGCCCGTGGACGTAGGCTTTTCAGCCGAACCACGTAAATCCTGTATTTGTTTTTCTTTCTCTTCTCTATTTTGTGTGATTGTACGAATCTGTTGTGCCTTATATTTGTGCTTGCTATAACAGTAGTGTTGTGGACGGGTAAGCAGTTAATGTTTATGCCTATGGGTGTTTCGTTTTGGTTTTTTGGCTAGCAATGGGTCAGGTAGGAAGAGGCATGAGGGTGTCTATAGGGTGCTGAAGATCGGGGCAACAGAAGGGTTTAATGTTGTTGTCGTCTATGTAATGTTACATTTGGATTGTGTTACAAAAATAAGAATGACAAATGCTATTGCCTCGCCTAGGACAGTGGTGCCTCAGTATGAATTGGCTTAGGTGGGAGTGTAGGTCATATGTCTTTTAGTTTCATGGTTAACAGTTGGATGAGGTCTCCTGGTCTTCTGTTGGGTCCTTATTCTGTTTGTTGGTTTGGTGTTTTTTATTTAATGAGACTTTAGAGTTTGTGTGGTTGGATGTACCTTTCTGCAGGTGGTTATGATGGTTTAATCCCTGTTGTGTCATGTTAGTTTGGAACTGGTAGAGGTATTCCATGTGGTTTAAAGCTTTTGCTGTCTCATGGTGGTGATTTGGGGTGTAGAGGTGTGTTTGCAGCATCAGCTTGGTGATTCTCTTGTCATGGATTGTTAGAGGCCTGGATACACTCATGTAGGGGGTTTGATGGCCCATATATGTATGGGCTTGGTGAGGGGATATTGTACTTGGATCTAATGATTAGAGTTTCGTATTTCTGAAGTGTTGTCTTTCTTTTGGTTTCTTTCCCTTGCTTTGTTATTTCACTACCTCAATCAAATACTTAAGCCTTTGGACCTAACACACACACACACACACACTCTCTCTCTCTCTCTGAAAAAAAAAAAAAGAAAATAAAAAGACCAACACTGGGGATATTATTTAGGACTTTAGGACTTTCAGATCCACTTTTTACCAAAAATATGAAGAATCATTGGAGTACATTCTCACTCACTATGCATGAATCTAGCATTTTGATATTAACATGATAATTTGAGTTTCTTGTAGGGAAGGTTGTTAGAAATAAAGATTGCTTCAAGGGAAAGTTGTTTACAAGTAAAACAGAGGAGCTTTCACCTTGTGCAAATATATCCTCAATTTTTAGTTAGCAGTCATGTTCAATCATACTGGCATGGATTCTTTATAGACATGTTTTTGCAGCTGCATTTCCCATAGATGGTGGGATGTTTGGTAGACCTACTATTTTCATGTCTACATTGTTAAAAGGTCCTTCCCTTTCCACTTTTGGATAATTTTTGTTTTACGTTAACGTGCTCTCTTACTATTTCCCTTATTTGTTAGGTTTTTGGTGGACTTGGTTAATCCTGCAACTGGGCCTCCTTGTTGTAATCAGTTGAGGCTTTGGGTCATGACCTCTGATTGGGCTCCATCTCTCCTCCAAGTAACTCTTTGCAGGGGAAATTCTTTGTGCACCATGGGTGGTGTAGAAAATCTGACGTCAAGTATACCATCTTGCCCGATTGGTCTACACAGACACTGCTTTTTAACGTATATTTAATATCTACAGTTCTGCTTTTTTATTTGAAATTTTGAATGATGAAATGCCCATCTTTTTGAAAAAAATTATGATCCTATGGTATATTATAACATCTTGCGTCAAATTATGACTTCTTGCATGCAGGATATATTATAATATAATGCAGAATATCATAATATGAGAAGGATATTTTTGTGTAACCACTTTTTAAAACGTATTTAATGTCTGCAGTTTTGCTTTTTCGTTTAAAAATTTTGAATGACGAAAATGCCCCATTTTTTGGAAAAAATTATGACATCTTATATCAAATTATGACTTCTTGTATGCAGGATGTCATAATATGGACATAAAATATCATAAATTTTTTTAAAAAATGAAGATATTTTTATCATTCAAAATTTTATACGAAAAAGTAAAACTGTAGGTATTAAATACGCATTGAAAAATGATGGTTATGTGGACTAATCAGATAAGATGGTGTGCTTCACATCGAATTTTCTACACCATCTCCCATGGTGCACAAAGAATTCCTCCTCGTTGCAGTTGTCTTTTTTTCTTCACCATTTCATAATGTAAATTGTGGCAACCTCTGGGCACTATTTTCTTGTTGAAGAAAAAAAAAAAGAAAAAGGAAATCTACATAGCAATCATTGCATTAGAAAAAGCTCTAGGTTCTAAGAATAATGGTGAAGCACCACCAGTCATTTAAAATAAAATGATGGGAGAATTGTCCCAATCAAACTCTTGGGGAAACACTTCCCTTGTTTGGTTGAAGAAGAAAAAAAATGGAAAACAAGAAAATATAGATAGCAACCATTGCATTAAAATCTCCAGGTTGTAAGAATAATGTTGAAGCACCACTAGTCATTTGAAAAACAATGAAGGGAGAATTATCCCAATCAAACATTTGGGGAAACACTTTCCCAATTTGAATATAGAACATCCTCTAATTGCAAAAAGGGTGCACTTGCTAGGCTATCACCTAATTTTCCAACCATTTTCATAAAGGAATGGCTGATAGCAGTATTGATCTATATAGAACTTGCATATAGCTTTGTCACGCTCCAAATCCGGGACATAACACGGCCATGCTACCGAAGGATGGATCCACGATAATACGAAGCTAAAATTTATCTTCTTAATATAATAACAGGTGTATCACAAATAAATGTAATAATAAAGTTTAATTCAAATATTTAATTAAACCAAAACTGGTTCAGAGCATCTAAATCCAAAGATGAATTAATCCAAGCCTAAAAATTCATAATGACTACAATCCATAAACATAAACTGAATTTCTAGTGCAAAATTTCCAAGTTTGCTTTGCTGATCTCGAAGCCTGGATTCTTTTTCCATCAGTCCTAGCCTTGTTTCTCTGTACATGAAAAAAAAATAAAAAGAATATGAGCTACACCAGCTCAGTAAGTAGACTTCCATTTTCTTACCGGATCAAGCATAAGTTTTCTATGATAATGCATCATTTAGCAAATAACAATTATTGTAAAAATAAATATTTCATAGAGCATATAATAAAACAAGTTATAAGCTCATCATGTGCTGTCTTGAGTCTTCTCTTGATTAGATAAATTTTATCTCTAGCATCTTGAACTAACTCGGACCATTAATTCTTTCACCTACTTCATCCCAATACAGAGGGAATCTACACTTCTTCCATATAAGGCTCATAGGATGCCATTCGGATACTAGAATGAAAACTGTGTTATATGCAAATTCAATCAATTCACATGATTATCCCAATGTCCTCCGAAATCAAAAGCACAGCTCTTAACATGTCCTCAAGAGTTTGAATTGTCCTTTCAGATTGGGCATCGGTCTGGGGATGGATGCAGTACTAAGCCTCAATCTGTCTCCAAAGCATCTTGAAAATTTTCAAAAATCTAGATACGAATCGTGATCTCGATCAGACACAATACTTATTGGAACACCGTGCAGGCGTACGATTCCATCAATATACATCGGGCTAACTTATCAAGTGGGAGTGCCAACTCGAAAAGGTAGAAAGTGACTGATTAGGTAAGTCGATCAACAATCACCCACACTGCATCATTTTTTCTTGTTGTCCTTGAAAGTCTAGTAACGAAATCCATCGTGATATGCCCCATTTCCATTCTGGTATCTCTAATGGTCTTAACAAACCAGCGGATCTTTGATGTTCGGCTTTCACTGCTGACATACCAAGCATTGAGATACAAACCGAGCTATCTCCTGCTTCATTCCATTCCACCAGAAGATTGTTTTAAATCTCTATACATCTTTTACTACCGGGATGAAAGAGAACAAGATTATGGGCTTTTCCAAAATTTCTTTTTAAGTTCAGGATCTCCTGTATACATAATCTGTTCCCAAAATAAAGAGTTCTATCTGTAGTAGCCTAAACTCAGTTCGTAGCCCTTTCTCCATGTCCTTCTTAAACTGACAAAATGAATATCACTTTGTTGGCCGCTTTTATCTGTTCGATCAATGCTGGTTGTACCATTAAATTTGCAACACATTCTTAACATCAGACAAGTCACTTCAATTGTAAATCTTCAAGATCCCTCAGAATTTGTTGCTGAAAGATAGCAGAGTCATCATATCACTGAAGATTTTCTGCTAAGTGCATCTGCCACCTCATTAGCTTTTCAAGTGATATTTAATATTTAAATCATAATCTTTTAATAGTTCAAGCCACCTTCTTTGCCTCATGTTCAGCTCTTTTTGAGTAATAATATTTCAAGCTTTTATGATCAGTAAAGATTCACATGATTCTCCATATAAATAGTGTTGCCAAATCTTAAAGTAAAAATAATAGCTGCTAACTCCAAATCATGTATCGGATAATTCTGCTCATAGATTTTAGTTGTCAAAAAGCATAAGCTATATCTTATCGTTCTGCATCATACACAACCTAATCCCTTCTTGAAGCATCACTATAAATGGACAAATCCTCCTTATTAGATGGTAAAGTAAGAACTAGGGCAGATATCAATTGTTGCTTCAGATCTTGAAAACTCTGCTCACATTCATTGCTCCATTCAAATTTATTCGTTTCTGAATAAGCGAGTTAGAGAAATTACAATTTGAGAAATCCCTCGACGAATCTTCTATAATAACCAGCCAAACCTAAGAAGCTTCTGACTTCCGTCACATTAGTCAACGAGGCCAATTCACCACGGCTTCTATCTTCTTTGGATCGACTGAGATTCCTTCCTTAGATATTACATGTCGAGGAAGACGACACTATCCAACTAGAACTCACACTTGCTAAGCTTGGTGAAGAGCTTCTCTTTCTAAAGTCTGAAACACGATCCTCAAATGTCTCTCATGTTTCTCTATATTTTAGAATAAACTAGATATCATCAATAAAAACAACAACGAATTGATCCAGATACAGCTTGAAAATCCTGTTCATCATATCCATAAAAGTAGCCGGTGTATTGGTTAGTCCAAAAGACATTACTAAAAATTCATAATGGCCATACCTGGTTCTAAATGCAGTCTTAGGTATATCTTTATTTTAATTCTTAGTTATGATAGTCTGATCATAAATCAATTTTGAAGAAAAACTGTGCACCCTGAAGTTGATCAAATAAGTAATCTATTCGAGGAAGAGGATATTATTCTTATTTATCTTGTCAACTCCGATAGCAATGCATAATCGCATGCTCCCATCTTTCTTTTCACAAATAACACAGGAGCTCTCCAAGGTGATGTACTTGATCGGACAAACTTTTATTCAAAAGTTCTTGCAGTTGGTCCTTTAATTCTCGTAATTCTACGAGACCATCCGATAAGAGGTTTTGAAATAGGTCCGGTTCCTGGTGATATCAATTTTAAATTCAACCTCACGCTCTGGGGCAGTCCGGGTAGTTCATCTGGAAAAATATCAAAAAATTCTTGACAATTGGATATCATCCAACTTTATTTTTTCCTTCTCGACGTCTACTACATGGGCCAAAAATACTTTGCATCCTTTCCTTAAAGCTTTCTTGCGTTCATGATTGAGATAATACCCAAAGATTGTTAGGTTCCGTATTATGAACTTCGCCTTGAAAGAAGAATTACGGTTCATCCGAAATTTGAAATACTATTCTTTTTTCAAAACAATCAATATGTGCATGTACGAAGATAACCAGTTCATCCCAAGAATAACGTCAAAATCATATATATTTAGCTGAATCAAATCTGCTGCTAATTCTTTTTCTTCTATTTGGATTATGCAATTCTTGAAAATAATGTTAGCAACAACAATATTTTAAAAGATGTGCTAACATATAATGGTTTATTTAGTTTTTCAAGCACACAATTCAAAAAGTAGCAAACTTGAGAGATATAAAAGAGTGAGAAGATCGGAATCGAATAACACACGAGCATGAATAGAATTGACTGAGATAATACCTGTCACCATTTGATCATTTGTATTGCCTCCTGGTGGTTTAAAGTAAACACTCGTGCATTTTCCTTCTGTTTTTGATCAACTGGTTTGTTAGGTCTAGAGTCATCTCTTTTCTTATTTGGGCAATCACGAGCCATATGTCCTTTCTCACCACATAAGAAGCATGCTCCTATCTTCTTGAGACAAGATCCATTGTGATTTTTTCCATAATAGGAGTAGGATGAAGATTCTTTCTCTTATCAGAGTTATTATTTTTGAAATTTTTCTGCTGATCCTTTAAATTCTGCTGATCTCGATCTCTTCTTATCTCCTCTATCTAATCTGCTCTTTTCAATTCAGACTCCACTTTCAAAGCTTGCTCCAGTACATCCTTGTAGTTATTGAAAATATGATAAGACAGACGGGATCGAATTCCATATCTTAGACTTGTTCGAATCTGTTAGCTTTACTCCTTTCGAACTCCATAAGCTGGGGGCAGAAGCGGCCTAGCTCATTAAATTTGTTAGCATATTCTAATACCGTCATATCATCCTTTGCTTTAAGGCTAGAAACTCATTTTCTTTTACCAATCTCATTGTCCCCGAAAAGTACTGATCATAAAATATCTCTTTGAATTCTTCCCAAGTGAGCTAATCATCATTGTTCCCATAGGCAGCTTTTATGCAGTCCACCAGAACTCGGCATTCCCTTTTAACATAGGAACGGCTAATTGGACCTTCACATTCTCAGGTATTGCAGGGCATCAAACATCTTTTCCATCTCTCGAATCCATGTCTCTGTAGCCATAAGATCAGATCCACCCTCAAATAGAGATGGGTTGAGCCTTCTGAATCTCTCGTAGTATGACTCCATGATAATGTCGGTCGAGGAGCAGTTTGTGCCTGCTGCTGGATAAGTTGAGCCACCACTTGACATACACCAGCAATGTCCGTCTGAGTGGCTGGTGCGTCAGGAGCCCGCCCAACTGGTTGATTGGCAGCTCTCCCTGCAATGTCAATCTTGCTCCTCTTGCTCCTCTTGTCCTGGCAGCCATATTTGCCAAGGTCTCACCCTCCCTATCGCTCATCGCTTCCTATTCAAATGCCAACATTATTACATTATTTTATAACAAAGTTGCAGTACAGTTAATAATTTAAGTCAGAGTCTAACTATGCGTAACCTAACTACCCACTGTTAGTTTTAAGTTCTACTCTTGATTAAACCTATCGCTCTGATACCATAAAATGTCATGCTCCAAATCCGAAACATAACACGGCCATGCTACCGAGGGATGGACCCACGATAACACGAAGCCAAAATTCATCTTCTTAATATAATAACAGGTGTATCACAAATAAATGTAATAATAAAGTTCAATTCAAATATTTAATTAAACCAAAACTGGTTCAGAGCATCTAAAATCAAAGATGAATTAATCCAAGTCTAAAAATTTATAATGACTACAATCCATAAACATAAACTGAATTCCTAGTGCAAAATTTTCAAGCTTGCTTTGCTGATCCCCAAGCCTGGATTCCTTTTCATTAGTTCTAGCCTTGTTTCTCTATGCATGAAAAAGAAAATAAAAAGAATATGAGCTACACCAGCTCAGTAAGTAGACTTCCGCTTCCTTACTGGATCAAGCATAAGTTTTCTATGATAATGCATCATTTAGCAAATAACAATTATTATAAAATAAATATTTCATAGAGCATATAATAAAATAAATTATAAGCTCATCATGTATGCATAAATCATGTATATTCACAATTATGAATCGTAAATCATTTTAATCATGTATTTATGTCATGTTTCAAAATATTGCTCACAGATATTCGTGCTAAGGTCACTATTATACCCATGACAGGGCCATGTTTCTTAATCGACAGAGTTCTTAATTCATGTGCTAACTTTATACCCGTTGGCAGGGTCATGTTTCGTGTGGATGCTAGCTCCGGATATCGACCTTCCCGAAGAAATTCATTCATAGCCATCTGAGAGCCTTTGAAATCATTATATCTTTTTCTTAAAGCATACATATACATAGATGGAAAAATAATAAAATTAATGCTTCATAATCATGCTATTTTCATAAGACATATTCATGAAATCAATGCTCATAATAAAACATGCTTTTTCATATCACATATGCTGATCCTTATTTTATGAAAAATTATGATTTCATCAATAGCAATTCTTTGCATAAAAACATGATCATTTAAAAATAAATAAGGAACATAAAATCTACTTACCTCGATCGTCCTGGACTTTTTAATCTTCCTTAAAAGAATCGGACAGTCCTATTTAAAATATTAAATCATCAATAAATTTTATTTCATATATTTAATAAAATTACATAATATAAGAAAATCTCTCTTCGGCTCTAAATCGATTTAAGATCATAGGTCCCTAGGAGTAGAGAAGATGGCCTAATAGGAGATTCATAGGGCTTCTTAGAGAGAGAAATTTTTTAGAGAGAGAAAATAGATAGAGAAAGTAGAGAGAGAAAGAGTCCAATTCTAGAGAGAGAAAGACTTTAGAGAGAGATGAGAGAAACTTCCTTTCATGTGTATTATTATTATTATTTTTATTAATAATAATAATAATAATATTATTATTATATAAATATATATATATTTTCTTTTCTTTTTCTTTTTTTTTCCTTTTCTTTTCTTTTTCCTTTTCTTTTCTTTTCCTCTTCTTTTTCCTTTTCTTTTCTTTTTCCGTGGCCTTCTTTGGCCGAAACAGGGGACCTAGAGGTCCCCGTACCTTAGATCGGCCGTTCACGACCGTACTTTACCCGGCGGTGGCCGGCGGTAAGGGACGATCTTCCCCCGAGTTCGGAGAGGCCAGAGCCGGCGGTCGGCGTGGCCGTCGGCGCCTTAAAAATCAGAAAAAGAGAGAGGCCGAACAGGACTTCCTTTTTCGACGAAATCCGGTGACTCCTGTCGCCGGCAGTCATGCCCACAGGCACGGAAAAGAGGGGAGAGAAGGGAGGAAGAGGAGGAGGGACTTACCACAGCCTCCGATGACCCCCACCGGCGTGAAATCACGGCGAGCATGAGTCGAGAGGCCGCGGCTTCAATCGGAAAAATCGGAGAACTCCGGCGATCGTCGGTGACTGATGTATCTACTCTTAGAGGAGAGGAGGGGGGTTCTTATAGAGCTCGTCCTAGGGTCTTTTAATAGCCCTAGGACTCCGATTTCTGATCGGAACCGGGAAGGGGAAGACTCCGATCGGTAGTCTTTCTCCCTATTTTTTTTTTTTGTTTTTTTGGGCTTAGTGGGCTTTTGGCCCATCGGGCCGGGTTATCACAAGCTTTATATCTGCAAGGACATGCATAACATGTTTATGCGAAATCCTTCGAGACAAGGGAAGAAATTTCAGATGTGTTATGCATCAATGCACTATTACGAGAAAACTATTGAAGATTTTGAAAAGAGGAGCATAGGAAGCAAATGACATCAACTTGAATAGTGTGTGACATGTGATGAGTAGAAAAAATATTAGAAATCTCTGACTTCGTTGAGTTTTATGATGCAAGTCATTTATACTATGTATTTTTATTCATTTAATGCCTCTAACCATTTCCAGAGTCATTATTCATCCATAGACAATACCTACATGCCCTGCCTACCATTCATAGTCATCTCTTGTTTTTTATTTTATTTCTGATTTTTTTTTATTCTCGTTCTTGATTTTTTTTCCCCTTTTGTCAATGTCACAATTTCTGACTGTTTGAAGGACATCAACCAAAATCCATCTAAAGAGTTTGCATTGACTTCACTGCAGGATCCTACATGCTGTCACAGGAGAATGCTGAATTTTAAGAAAGTTATCCACAACACCACATACAAAATGGGTGTTGAATCTGTTACTAAAAACAGTATCAAGAACATGAGTTGATTAACATACACTCTTCTTCGCCTTCTTCATTTCATAGAGATTCTTCAAGGTCAGGTGTGATGAAAAGTTGAAGAGAATTGTACCATCAGGGACATCTTTGATCTATATACAGAATTCTCTTGCTGTTTGTTTCATGGCTTATTTGAATGCTCCCACCATTCACTGAGAATCTCACATCAAAACAAATGCTAGATGAGGGCGACGACGCAATTTTAAAGGTGAACCAACTTAAGTCAATTATTTCAAACATGATTCACCTTCAGGACTATTGAAGGCAATGACAAATTTCAATAATCTATGCTTAGAAAATCCTCTTTGGAAAATGAAAACAATCGAGAAGGAAGCCATGACATTGCATTAGAGTCCATTGCATTTGACAGTATGTATGAAGGATAACAAAGATGGTAATATTTTTGGACAAAAAGAGAGGGAATAGCTAAAGGATGTATATTTTGCGATATAGTTCTCTACCTAATTCCAATCTGACACTCATTTTTATCAAACACAACAAACCACCCAAACCAAGCATCAGACAAACAGCTTCATTAACATGAAGGCACTGTTTTGGCATGCGGAACCTATCATCATTTCCATCATCTGACTTTAAATGGTTCCATTTACTTGATTCCTTTATATTCTTGACTGGCAACTTATGAGTAAAATTTGTAGGTCTTCGCATCGAGTATGATTTGCCTTAATCCACCAATGGGTGCTAAAATCATCAGTAGGAACCCGAGTATGATGCAGACCTGAAGACCATGAAGGCAAAATAAGGTCAGCTTGATGTCCCTAAAGCAGGTGAAAATGAAACTGGCTAAAGTAAGTTAGCTTACCCAATTAGTGATCCAAGATAAGCTACCCACTTTAGGCTTGTAGATGGCAAGCCACATGACACAGGGGAGCTGCGTAAAAAGATTATAGGTCAAAATCAATAATTCTCCTGTGATAATGGAACATTAAAAACTTATTGTAATTTCTGCATTTGAAACACTCCTTGTGCTACCTTACTAGTTCAATGGTTCATAAAAAGTTATGTTCTGTTTCATGAGAAATATTCTACTACTTCACAGAGTTTTAGGGGCTTACAAAGTATGTAGTTGGGGCATATACCAATCCTCCAAAGAATCCAAGTAGCCCACTAAAGAAGGGGAAGGTAATAGCAATGAACATTGTCAATGCTGCACATGATGTATCACAATAAAAAATCAGTAAACATCCATCAAAAGAAAAAAAAAATGCTCATAGAAAAAAAAAATGCTGTAAGTATGAGCAGCGTAAAGGAAAGGGCCATTACCAACATATACACTACGCGCAATTAAGCGAAGCATAAGACCTGGAGGAAAATGAAGTCTCTTCACCAACATAGTTTCTAGCATGTCGAAGACAGGCATGGCATAAATCTGCATGATTAGATCAAACAGTAGTCAAACTACAAACCATTGTAGAGGATTATAAAAAAGAATGTAGGAGAGAAACAGCAAAATGTATACATGCAGATCCCCATAAAATGCTACCATTTTTTGCCGAGACTGTTCTTTAAATCTATTTCTGGAAAACATGATGAATAATAAGACATCAACAAAAAAGGATCATATATGATCACTGATCAAAAGGTATCCGGCGAAGAAAATATTTTTTCCCCTTATTTCCTTCGAGGGAGAAGAAGGATAACTTCTACTCGATATAATGACAACCATTTAGAGTTGTAGGTGACATACTAATACTTCCTTTTGAAAGACAGTGATTTTTATCATGTTAAAGATCATGTTAACATTGAAATGCATTAAATCACTCTCCTTTTCTCTTTTTTTCTTTCTTTCTTCTTTTTTTTTTTTTTGTGAAATTTATGGATTAAACAATTGTTTCTCAGGTTTTACTAAGATGTGACTCATTTGATTCTCTTATAAAGGCATTGAAAGTTCTTCCATCTCAAAGAATGCAATAGAAGCCAAATTTCCTTGATCAATAGAAGCCAAATTTCCTAGATCGTTTAATGTGAATCAAGTCTCTACAATATCCATTGCAAGCAGTCATACCTGATAGCTCCCAATGACATGGACGACGACCATCATGTTGGCCATGGCAATCAGCCACGTTGGCTTCTCCAGTGAAAGGAGGATGTTGTCCTGGACCGAATTGCCAAAGGCCCAGTAACCAATGAGAGCAACAGGGAAGTAGCAAAGAGCAACAATGATGTAGGCAACAACTACACCCTTCCACATAGGCTTCTTTGATGGCTTCTCAGGAGTGGAAGGAATGGTTGCTTGGATTTCCAAGACCACATTGTGACCGGCATATGCGAAAGCAACTTCTCCCAGTGCACTGAGGAAACCGAAGACGGTTCCTGCAGTGCTTGAAGATGGGTATCCATATTCAACATTTTCTTGCTTTCCTTTCTCCACAGAAGCGCTCCAAGCAATGGTGGAATAACTGATAAACAAATAGATGAATCAGTTATAAAGACAGTAATCCAATTGCAGATATTAATTGCACCCAAAACAAGAAAGAGTTGCAGATAACAAAGCTTTGGAAAAGCTAAAATTTTGCTCATTCATGCTATATTTCTCGGTTGTTTTGTCTTTGGTAAACCTCAAATGTTAAAGCAAATATTACTTTGGCTTTGATCTTTTTTATGTATTTTTGATTGCATATCCTTTTGTGTAAAATCTTAGGCTTCTTGAATTTAAATTACATGGAAATTAACATCAGGAATCTATAGGAATGCATACTTGCAAGCAAAAAAAAAAAAAAAAAAGAAGAAGAAGATGAAATGTCATGAACTTTGAAATTTCAAAAGGCAGACACATGTCTTTGTATGAGATCGTTCATGCCTTCTCTAAAAACATGAAGAAGCATATAATAATACATCTTTATTTTGATGTACAAAAACATAATCTTTGTTACTCAGAAGAAAAGAGAAAAAACTAGTAAACTTGCATTATCTAGTCATAATGCTTTCTAAGTTAATGCTACATAACTGGCAGCAATATAGGATACAGAGTGACACCAAAAAGAAGATTGTGTACCTGAGAGACATGACAGCAGCTGCCAAGGAGACACCTGAAATGGAGTTAAAGTTGGGCAGTTGCGAGAGCACGAAGTGCACCGAGGCAAAGATCATGATGAAATATGTTTGTTTGATGTGTTTGCAGTCAGGGCAGACAAGATCATGGAACTTCTTTAGAGATTGTCCACCTGTAACCATGTAGACAATGTTGACGCTCACCTCGACGACAAGCTGCTGAGGCACCACAATCCAAAGACCAAGCTTCTCTCCAAAGGCCTCCTGCCCCAGTTCATGGTACCGATTGAACCGCTTTCCGGGCACCATCTCATGCATCTCCACCATTTGCCAGAGAGTGTATAAGGTGATGATCCATGATAGAATTAGGATTGCAATGCCTGGGCCCCTGTTCAATTGCATGAAAGGAGCTCTTAAGCCATGAAGCTTGCACAGTGAACAAAGCTGCAGTTATGTAATTAGATACATCTAGCGGGTTAGGAAGATATGCAAGTATTGTTAGATCCTGTTTTAATAACATTGGATTGGCTGCAGAGGAGTCAAATAATTGCAACAATCATAGAGGCTGCAATGCTTTTCAACAGATTTAAATTTAACTCCTCCCCCTATTAAAGAAAATATTAGCAAGCAGATTTATCAGATTCTTTGTCTCATCAAGAGAGAGGTTATTGATGATTACCTTATTTTTGTAGGTAAAACTAGAAGGTGAAAAATGAAGCTGCTAGCAAAATATGCAAAAATTCTCAGCTGACAACTGGAACTGTCTTAATACGAGCCAAGAAATAGATTCTACTGAAAATTATTTTGATTTATGTTCTGTATTATTAAGGAAAAGTTTAAACACTTCTTTTAGCAAGACAAGGTCCATTGGCTTGAAAACTATTATTATCTCTCAACTGTAAGCCAATACAATTAACTTCTTCAAATTGAATAGCATACAACTTTCATCCTTTGTGTATGGAAGATATAAATCTCCTTCTATCAGAGACATTAGCTATATGGTAAATCATAACAGAAAGTTATGATACTTGAAAATTACAACAATCACAAATTTAAGAAAAAAGGGAGAAAGGAAAAGAAGGCCACAATATTAGCACTATAATAGAGAAAATTAAATATATATTATAAAAAGCCATTATCAAGCAGAACAAGAAAAAAAGGGAAAAGAAAATAAGATAGTAACTTAAAGCTACAGACTCACATACCTCAAATCATAATCCGAATGTCTAAAGCAAATTACTCATTCGAGAAGATTGCCAAAATTTTATATGATCACCAATAGTATGATCTTGTTCAGTATTCATAACCAAAGGAAATGAACCCCTTTTTATTGCAACATGAAAAATTGAGTTAGTACCCGAAAAAATTATGATCACCCATTAGGAAAAACTCTGAAACAGCCAATAGGTATTGGTTTGAGGATACCATTATATTATCCAAAATATCCCCGGAAAGACAATAATGTAACAAAATTAAAACATGAGAACCACAAAATAACAATCAAACATCAAAGTTTTAACACTATGATTTCAAGATAGCGCTTTGTTTTTTTTTTTTTTTCTTTTGTTCTTCTCACCATCCAAGTTCTGACATAGCATATGGCAAGCTGAGGACACCGGCTCCGACCATGGCCGTGACATTGTGGAATGTTGAGTACCACCACTTGGCATTCCGAGATGAGGTGATCGGAAGCCAATCATCGATGTTCTTCTCCTTCTCGGACTGCACGTTATTGCGTACAGTTGCATTCATCATGCCAAATTCAACAGTAAAATAAAAAATCAGAGGCCAGAGAAAAAGAGACTCAAATATACAAACACAATATGTAAACCAAGCAACCCTTTATGTTATTATTACTACCCTTCCTTTATGCCTGCATTAGGACGTATAAAAATCTTACCAAAAATAATGCAACAAAGAATGGTTTTCATATACTTTCAGTTACTGTTTATATGTATGGTTATTAATGGTTAGCTTTAATGTGAAGGTTTAGGAGGAGATGGATATGGATGAAATCTTTGGTGTGGATCTAAGCGAATTGGAGGAGGATAGAAGATTCAGTGAACCTGCTATGTTGCATGCCAAAGGCTATTGAAAGTAGAAGGTTTTCTTTCAATAAATCAGACATATGCATGTATAGATGCATCCATCAGAATTAGAAAATAAAATATTCAAAAATTGAGCTGGAAGATCACTTGTGGAACTTATGATATAATGTCGAAGGTTTCAACAAATTGGCCATCTTGGTGGATATGGGTGACTTATGATGGGATGAAATTGATCTCATTTTATCTCCCTCGGCCAACATTGAAAATGTAAATATCTTTAGAAAGAAATCATATTATTATCTCAAATCCTTTTTGATAATTTGATATAACATAACTTATATATCAAAATAATGGTCATAAAACAAAATTAAGAAAAAAAAATTGATTGATATATTGATACTTTATTAACTGGTATCCTATAGACATCCAAGATTTTACGCATATTGTATAACTAGCTATAGTTGATATGACTTGATATCTCACTTAAATGATAGTGCTTCTATCACTGATCAATACCTATCTGGCGAAAACATACATAATAATATTCTTAAAATACAAGATTCATTGTGCAATATTGTTTTGATTGGTGAAGAAAGATACAAAGGTCATCAAATACATTCTGGTACATATCTGGACCGGTACAAAGAGATAAAAGATCATGAGATGCATCTTAAAGAGAAGCAGAGGGTAAGATGTGTGAAGTGGATTGTTGACAGAGGAGAGAATAACATATGATATAGGTAGAGATATATTTCAGTTTCAGAAAAAGATACAAAAAGTAAACAAATAATGGAATGGATAGGACAAGGAGAGAGAACATGAGTGAGAATGGAGTTTTCTCTACATATTTTTTTTCTTTATTTCAAATTGACATGCATATATAGAAAGACAAGACCATTGGATTTTATGGAGATACATAGAGTAGTATATGGAGATGTTTCTAACCTTTTTATTTTATCAAAACATACAAAACTTCGGTAGATAGAATAAATTTGATAAACATTTTTAAACTTTTTGAACTAAGAACAGAAAAGAGGCTAATTATAGGAAGGGGAGGAGAAGATGCTAAATTTGGGAAGAAAAGAGAATTCATAAATTCATAATCCTAATTTTATATATCATTCTTTATCATTTTTAAAATTTATATATCATTCTTTTTTCTGAGAAATTGCTTACTCTTCTATTACATAAATAAATATTTATAATTGTATTATCCCTCCTGCTCATTACGCAGGTGTCATACATGTTTCAGCTATTCATCTGGTAACAAGCATTTCCAGCTATTATTTGATTACAGTAGCTGTTATATAATGGAAATAACAGCTACCATTTGATGTTTCCATTATTTATCTGATGAAGGTTTTAAGGATAAAGTTGGTAATGATGAAGGTTTTAATGATGAAGGTTTTAAGGATAAAGTTGGTAAAGTTCCTGCTTTTTTTTTCTTTTCTTTTCTTAGTATTTTTTTTTTTCCTGCCAATTCCTTCAACTATAACTACTCCATTGGATGTCATATAATTTAACCGTTTAATAGTAAAAATTTCGATCCAATTCCTTCCTTTGTATAATTAATATTATTTTGAATCCATCTCATAGTTTTACATATTATTTTAAATTGTAATATTTAAATTTTGTTTGAAGCTATAGAATCAATGCGGCCACGAAGTCAAGCTGAGGACCACGACATGCCATCAAGTCCTGGATCTTGACTTTTCAAGTCAAGAATGGCAGCAATAATGCTTGCAAGACGTTCATCATTTATCCATCCCTATGCAAGTATGATAAGCTGTTTCTTTAAAAAAATGGCAAGACCTAATAATCCACCTAAAAAGAAAAAAAAAAGCTAAAAGTTTTTTTACCGCACCTAAATTAATGATCACAATTCAATATTAAATTTCTCATATTACCAAAAAAAATTATATATCTCTCTAATTTTTATTCTAGGTCTTTGAATTTCCTTACCAAAGTTAACTAATTAATATGCATGTTACATGTACATATACTATCCATATATACAAGAATTATGAAATAATTTAGCAATGCAATTTAGGGTTATATCAAAGTTTTAGTAAAATATACTTGTCTTGAAAATATCTGAGAATAAAGTAATAATTGCTATAACCATTAAGCCAAAATTAATTATAAGTTGATAACCATATTATTTGCTGAAGTCACTATTTGCTATTTTTTAAAAAAAAAATCTGCCAATTAGTGGAACTTAAAAATTATTTTATTTAGATAAGATGAAGAAATCAAAAGGTAACCAGCTTATCATAACTATTAATTTAAATTTGGAGGGCAATTAATTAACTAGTACATACAAGTGGATAGCTTCTGCAATTTGCTAATTAATTATCTGAATAACTAATTGCTGAATCTGAGAGCATAGATCCAACTCCTCCCTATTGATTGGCACATGGCCGCGGCGGACCCTCCAAATACTTGGCCCCCCTCCATTGAAGCCCGGCCTTTAGAATTCTACTCTCTCTCTCTCTCTCTCTCTCTCTCTCTCTCTCTCTCTCTCTAAATCTGCTTTTTGTAAAGATAGGCCCCTTTGGAGCACTAAAAAGAGAAGACTAAAATAACTGAAGCACAAGATCTCAATACAAAGCTGAGTCCTGAACTCCTAATTGTAAGAGATGGACTTTTCTATTCTTCTCAAGAACCAGAAGAGAGACAGGAAGAGAGAAAGAGAGACAGAAAGAGAAAACGAGAGAAAGATTATGTGATTGTACATACCTTGCTTCTGATATCATATGATTCTGGGGGAGTAGGAGGAGCTTGCGTTCCCATGGCTGCAGAAATAATATCTAATTACAAGTTACGGTGACCAAAAGCTAGCACTAGGAATATTAGAGTGGAAGGAAAAAAGGGAGGGAGGAGAAATGAACAAGTGTTGGGAAGGGATGGTGGAGAGGAGAATGGATTTATAGAAAAGATGAGAGAGTGGAGGAGAGAATTTGATATATACAGAGAGAGGGGAGAAGAAGCCAGGAGGAAGATGCAGTTTGAACGCCACGTCTTTCCGTGAAAACATAGTTTTGGTTGTAATAACCCAGATTTAAAAAAAAAAAAAAAATAGAGGAGGAGGAAGACTCCTAATCGGAGTCTTCTTCCTCTCCGTTTTCGATGAAATCGGAATGATAGAGTCCGGCACGGGTTAAGAAAACTCCTCTATAAAACCTCCTTCCCCTCCCTTTAGGTCTTTATCATGGGATTTTGAGAGATTATTAAGAGTTTAGAGGGATTTTTTTTCAAGATTTTCTGCGAGTTCTTTGAACAGGAAGAAATGATTGCCGGAGTTTTTCTCGGCTGCCGGAGCTCGAGGTAAGCCCCTCCCATTCTTCCTCTCCCTCTTCCCTTTCTCCCCTGGCCCAAAGCCTCACCGCCGGCCACCGTCTTTGCTGAAAATCAGTCGCAAAAGAATCCTCTGTTTTCTGAATCTTCCTTTGATTTTGCCGGCCGAACCTTACCACCGGCCGTCCATTGCCCACCGCCGCCTCCACCTGCTGCCGGACATTCGACGAAGCCGCCGCCTTCGTCGGAGTCAAGCCTCTGAACCTTTTCCGGTCTTCCCCTGTTTCAGCCAAGGGAGGCCGTGGGAAGAAAAGAAAAGAAGAAGGAAGAAGAAGAAAAGAAAAAGGAAAAAGAAAAAGAAAAGAAAAAGGAAAAAGAAAAAGAAAAGAAAAAGGAAAAAGAAAAAGAAAAAAAAAGAAAAGAAAAGAAAAAGAGAAAGAGAAAAATAAAAATAAAAATAAAATAAAATAAAATAAAAAAAAAAGAGGAGAGAGAATTTTCCTCTCTCTCCTTTTTCTCTCCTTTCTCTCTCTTTTCTACCTTCTCTCTCTACATTTTCTCTCTCTGAATTCTCTCTCTAGACTTTTTTTCTTTTTATGGATTTTATCTCTCTAGAGTCTTTCTCTCTCTCTGATTTCATCACGGACCCTAGGATAAAATTGAGATGAAAATAAGATGATCTGGGTTGCTCCGAAATTCATGTGGTAGATCTGATCCCAGTTCGATCCTATTCGAAATTTGTAACACTTGATTCATATTGAGTCACCCTGATAGGATCTCTGATGATCTCGATTATGAGTGCCTCATCGAAAAGATACGAAGGTTTCTCTCTCCACTTTTCTCTCTCTATTTTCTCTCTCTAAAATTTTCTCTCTCTTCATGGATTTTTTTTCTCTAGAAGTCTTATGGATCAGTGGAGGATCCAGATACTTAGATCTTAATTTTGATTAATCCTAAGAGAGATACTCGATTTGTGTTATTAGGATCGATTATCGGTAATTTCTTCATATATGATTTTTATATTTGATCAGGGTCATGAAGAGATGATGGTCTGCATATGATATCGAGTGAAATATTTTGGTTAGAGAAATTCATAAATCAAAGAAGAACATTGATTTCTGTGCTTGGATCAGTCATCGGTAAAGGTAAGAATCTCTGTACATGATCACTATTATATATATGCTATTTTACTGTTGGTGTTGCATCATTAATTTTGTATCGTCGGATTTGAGATCGATGAATTTATTATATCTGAGATATTGTTATTTGATTTTGATCATGAGTATGTTATGTCAATATATATGTATCAGAGATTGATGGCATGATTATATGGATATGACACATATGAATTGATTGTAATGCAAGACAGAATTAATTTGATGAAATCAACACATACTGATTAAATGAAAAGAAAGAGATATATGGTATGGACTAGCCTTGTCATATGGATCAGCCCGCCAGGAGCTTATGCCTGGGACAGCCCCCACTGGCTTACAGGTGGATCAGCCAGCCAGAAGCTCATGCCTGGGACAGCCCGCCAGGAGCTTATGCTTGGGATAGCCTCTCACGGGCTTCCATACGTGGGACAGCCGGCCAGGAGCTCATCTTGGGACAGTCTTGAAAGACTTTTTAAGTGGATTCGATCTGGATGATGATTGAGGTATAAACTTGGATAGTCTAGAGCCAGAAAGAAAAGGTTAAAAATCATGTGATTATGAAAGGAGAAATGAAAGATAAGACATGAAATAATTTTTGAACAAAAATATTTTACCTGTTAACATATGATGATGCATCTATTTTAACAAGACAGAAAATTTATGAATATTTGTATTATTCTGGACATTGAACATGAGATTTTATCCTTATTTTCAGACTATAGTACTATATCAGTGTGATATGAAAATTCTTACTGGGCTGTAAAGCTCACACCCCTTCATCTTTCTTTTTCTTCTCAGAGTTACAGGATGCTTATGATTGGCTAAGGCTTGGATTTACGGATGAACAGAAGGATAAATAGAGTGTCATAGTATCTGATCAGAGAATTGAAGAAATTTAAATTTATAATTATGCAAGGTTTTATGAATTATATTTGAAATTAATTGTTATGGATGTTAAGGTTGTAATATTTATTTTGGCCTTGCATATTCTTTAGGACTTGCTCTGAGGAGTGTGCAGCCATCACGTATCCGACCCGGGTGTTGGGTTCGGGGCGTGACAGAATGGTATCAGAGCTCAGGTTATGATCATTAAGGATTATAATATAAGTGATTTAAATATTACAGAGTAATAATAGAGCTTAGGTTATGATCATTGGAGATTACGATATAAATAATTAGGATGTGATAGAATAATATCAGAGCTTAGGTTTAAGATCACTAAGATTATGAAGTGATATCAAAACTTTATGTAAGATCAATAGGATGTGACAGAGTGATATCTGAGCTTAGAGCTTAGGTTATGTTCATTTGGAGACAATGATACAAGTGATTAGGATATGACAGAACAGTACTAGAGCCCAAGTTTAAGGTCACTAGGGATTGTCATATAAGTGATATCAAAACTTTGGGATTATAATCACTAGAGTATGATTGATAATATCGGAGTTTAAGATTTTGATCATTAAAGGTATGATAGAATGATATTAGAGTTTAGGTTATGATCACTAGGAAATATGATTTAAGTGGTATTTGAGTTTAAGGTTATAATTATTCAGAATTGTAATTCTAGTAATATCTGAACTTAGGTTATGATCATGAGGAACATGATAGATATAAAAGAGAAGATTCAATATTTAGATTTCGAATCAATAGATATTAAGATAAAATTTATGTATAAGTGGCATATGATATCTATAATAGAATTGACGAGTTATATCTTAGATTTCAATTGGTAAGGTTGACCTAAGTATGAAAAGAGTTGACCTTGGAATGAAGTGGGCGGTATTGATAAGTTATGTTGAGTATACTAGAAGATTTTGGAATGTAAAACTTATATGATTGAAGATCATGATATTTTTTTTTAATCTTGATGATAATTGTCTGAGCATTATGAATTTTGGACTTATCAAAGAAAGTTAATTAGGATATGGTCCAAGAAGAAATTTCATCATATGAGAGAGAAATATTTTTGAGCATTGAACCTATAAGAGGATCATATATGAAACTCAATCTTAGAAAAAAAAATACTTGAATTTTATTATGAGAATATGAGATACACATTTTGGTGAAATCTTTGGTTACTCAAAATATCATATTTTGAATATGATTCCTTAATCTTTCAAGTTGTATTGAATTTCAAGTCAAAAGCTTACCTTTCTAAGTGGATCAAAAGTATTTTGATATTGTTGTTAAATTTAAAAAAAAAATTTATTTTATCAGAGTATGATATACAGGTTATGATGAAATCTTTAAATAATTTGTATTACTATCTTGGGATTAGATTTTTTTTAATTTTTCTTGTGATTGTTGAAGATGGTGAAGTGTATTAATTATTCAAGTCAAAGTTTGGATTTTTAAATTGAACTAAGACATCTTGCTAGTGCTAAATTTTGAATGACTTATACAAGAGACAAAATTTTGTATAGATTTATTGATTAATATTAAGGGTTGTGATGAAGAGAGCTCTATAAGAAATAATCAAGTTGATTCTACTCATAAGGATGTTGGCTTGAGTTCTTTTAGTTGTCAAGTTAGAATTAATTCTTTTAAAAAGGAAGATTGATTTAGAAATTATCTAAATGATTGTAAGGTAAATTTAAGATTAACTCCAATTAATTCTAGACATGTCGGATTTTTGAAGAGTGATGAAACTTATGGAATGATTTCAAACATAGAAAGTGGATCAAGATTTAATTTTTATATGCTATACCCGAAGGTAGTAAAGATAAAGAAACTTAAAATTTTGCCCTAAGTCTTATATAAAATTTGAAGGTTGGATCTATCTTGGATTGATCTAACATATAAGGATATTTTATCTTTGATAGACTTATATAATTTGGTAAGTTGAGATCAGAGTGCGTAGCAAAAGCGTGATGCTCTGAATTGATTAGAAATATTAATCCTTTAAATCAAAAGTTATGATGGAATACATTAGTTGCAAATAAGGAAAGATTTTATTGATAATGAAAGGATGCTATAAATTTTGATCTAATCTGATCATAGCCTGATAATTTTTGTCAGTAGGTTGTTTCATTGTAGATAATGCCAAGAAATTTTAGATATTTCAAGTTTATTAACAGCTTGATAATTCTGGTATTAGTTCAAACTTAGAATGTTTTGACATAGATCTCATAATTTTTTTTTAAAATTTAATATTGTTACTTGAACTGATATAGAAGATTGAGATTTTTCTTAAGATGAGAGTCTATATATAAAATTTGTTGGAAGATCAAGTGAAGAAAGAAATTGATGATTGTGAGGAGTGCCGATGTTTGATCTTTATTTATTTTCTATCAAGGGTAGTCTGAGATAATTATGAATTTTGAGTGAAATGTATTAGACAAATAAGGGTGGTATATTAATACAAGTCCAAAATATTACAGTTCTTCAAAAAAGTTGAGAAATCAATAAGAAAGGATGAGTTTGAAATTTCAAATAATTTTGTTATAACAAGATCATGAGAAATAAATAATATATATATGATATTATTGTAAGCTTGAGAATGATATGAAGAATGTATACTTTGAAAATAGGTATCTTGAACGACATAACTTAATTTCGAGGATGAAATTATTTTAAGGAGGGGAGAATGTAATAACCTAGATTTTTAAAAAAAAAAAATAGAGGAGGAGGAAGACTCCTAACCGGAGTCTTCTTCCTCTCCGTTTCCGACGAAATCGGAGTGATAGAGTCCGGCACGGATTAAGAAAACTCCTCTATAAAACCCCCTTCCCCTCCCTTTAGGTCTTTATCATGGGATTTTGAGAGATTATTAAGAGTTTAGAGGGATTTTTTTCCAAGATTTTCTGTGAGTTCTTTGAACAGGAAGAAAGGATTGCCAAAGTTCTTCTCGGCTGCCGGAGCTCATGGTAAGCCCCTCTCCTTCTTCCTCTCTCTCTTCCCTTTCTTCCCTGGCCCAAAGCCTCACCGCCGGCCACCATCTTTGTCGAAAATCAGTCGCAAAAGAATCCCCTGTTTTCTGAATCTTCCTTTGATTTTGCCGGCCGAACCTTGCCGCCGGCCGTCCATTGCCCACCGCCGCCTCCACCTGTTGCCGGACATCCGACGAAGCTGCCGCCTTCGTCGGAGTCAAGCCTCTGAACCCTTTCCGGTCTTCCCCTGTTTCAGCCAAGGGAGGCCACGGGAAGAAAAGAAAAGAAGAAGGAAGAAGAAGAAAAGAAAAAGGAAAAAGAAAAAGAAAAGAAAAAGGAAAAAGAAAAAGAAAAAGAAAAGAAAAGAAAAGAAAAAGAGAAAGAGAAAAATAAAAATAAAATAAAATAAAAAGAAGAAGAAGAGAGAGAATTTTCCTCTCTCTCCTTTTTCTCTCCTTTCTCTCTCTTTTCTACCTTCTCGCTCTATATTTTCTCTCTCTAGATTCTCTCTCAAGACTTTTTTCTCTTTTTATGGATTTTGTCTCTCTAGATTCTTCCTCTCTCTCTGATTTCATCACGGACCCTAGGATAAAATTGAGATGAAAATAAGATGATCTGAGGTTGCTTCGAAATTCGTGCGGTAGATCTGATCCCAATTCGATCCTATTCAAAATTTGTAACACTTGATTCATATTGAGTCACCCTGATAGGACCTCTGATGATCTCGATCATGAGTGCCTCATCGGAAGGATATGAAAGTTTCTCTCTCCACTTTTCTCTCTCTACTTTCTCTCTCTAGAATTTTCTCTCTCTTCATGGATTTTCTCTCTCTAGAAGTCTTATGGATCAGTGGAGGATCCAAATACTTAGATCCTAATTTTGATTAATCCTAAGAGAGATACTCATTTGTGTTATTACGATCGATTATCGATAATTTCTCCATATATGATTTTTATATTTGATCAGGATCATGAAGAGATGATGGTCTGCATATGATATCGAGTGGAATATTTTGGTTAGAGAAATTCATAAATCAAAGAAGAACATTGATTTCTATGCTTGGATCAGTCATCGGTAAAGGTAAGAATCCTTGTACATGATCACTATTATATATATGCTATTTTACTGTTGGTCTTGCATCATTGGTTTTGTATCGTCGGATTTGAGATCGATGAATTTATTATATCTGAGATATTATTATTTGATTTTGATTATGAGTATGTTATGTCAATATATATGTATCAGAGATTGATGGTATGATTATATGGATATGACATATCTGAATTGATC
Source organism: Elaeis guineensis (assembly GCF_000442705.2). Taxonomy (NCBI): domain Eukaryota; kingdom Viridiplantae; phylum Streptophyta; class Magnoliopsida; order Arecales; family Arecaceae; genus Elaeis; species Elaeis guineensis. The sequence continues at coordinate 132,266,036 of NC_026000.2, forward strand.
GTAATGCAAGACCGAATTGATTCGATGAAATCAATATATACTGATTAAATGAAAAGAAAGAGATATATGGTATGGACTAGCCTTGTCATATGGATCAGCCCGCCAGGAGCTTATGCCTGGGACAGCCCCCACTGGCTTACAGGTGGATCAGCCGGCCAGGAGCTCATGCCTGGGACAGCCCGCCAGGAGCTTATGCCTGGGACAGCCTCTTACGGGCTTCCGTACGTGGGACAGCTGGCCAGGAGCTCATCCTGGGACAGTTTTGAAAGACTTTTTAAGTGGATTCGATCCGGATGATGACTGAGGTATAAACTTGGATAGTCCAGAGCCAGAAAGAAAATGTTAAAAATCATGTGATTATGAAAGGAGAAATAAAAGATAAGACATGAAATAATTTTTGAACAAAAATATTTTACCTGTTAACATATGATGATGTATCTATTTTAACAAGACAGAAAATTTATGAATGTTTGCATTATTCTGGACATTGAACATGAGATTTTATCCTTATTTTTAGACTATAGTACTATATCAGTGTGATATGAAAATTTTTACTGGGCTGTAAAGCTCACACCCCTTCATCTTTCTTTTTCTTCTCAGAGTTACAGGATGCTTATGATTGGCTAAGGCTTGGATTTACGGATGAGCAGAAGGATAAATAGAGTGTCATAGTATCTGATCAGAGAATTGAAGAAATTTAAATTTGTAATTATGCAAGGTTTTATGAATTATATTTGAAATTAATTGTTATGGATGTTAAGATTGTAATATTTATTTTGGCTTTGCATATTCTTTAGGGCTTGCTCTAAGGAGTGTGCGGCCATCACGTATCCGACCCGGGTGTTGGGTTCGGAGCATGACATTGGTTGTCTCCGGACTCTAAAACTGATAAAAAACTCCTCGTACCATATGTCACAACTCTTATCAAAAAAATACTATATATCACAATATTTTTGTGAACCATATTTTTCTTGTTTTCAAATTTTTAATTTATCATATTTTTTTTTAGTCGATCAACTCTGTCATTAGCAGGATTAATTTTTTGGATTTCTAATTTATTTTTTTTTTAAAAATTATTATCTTTTATCTTTATTTGGTTGACAAAAAATATTTTTATTTTTTTTTAATCTAATATATGAAGTTTATCTTTATCCCATTAACGGTGTATCTTTTGCATGGTTGTCTTTTAGGGACATTTTGGGAAATCAAGCAGGGTTGAGTTGGATGGAATGGTATCCCGCTGGATTTGTCGTTGCATCATGGATAACATGGTGAATTTAAATAAGGCTGACATCAATACAATCCTTCCCAAACCTAAATCCTATGGGAACAAAAAAATAAAAAAAGATTTTTATAGATTTTTTTTATCCTATAATCCAACGTACCTATAGATGGGATGTAGGCCAAGACTAGGTTGGACTTTTAGGGGGCAAACTAACTGTTTTCTTTTAGATGTAATAAAAGTTTTCTTTCAGCTTCTCCTTCTTTGTAGTTTGCTTTCCATGTATTCGTGTGTTCATCCCAGTATCAATTATATTTCATAGAGTTTTATAAATGTAATTAAAAGTCAAAATAAGTTGTGTCCACATATTTAGGGGATTTTTTTTTTTTTTTTTTATCTTTAGCCAACTGCAAGACATAAGAGGCTCCGATGTGTATTTGTATTCATATGTATTTTGGGTGGGAGAAATTTAGAGAAATTAAGAAAGCATGAAAATGACTTTGAAGCTTTTAAGTGGCGGGGACCTTGGAATTCACGAGAGCAGCATGGTTGGTGGTAAGAATCATGAAGGATTGTAAAAAGAAAAGGTGAGTACTTGGCTGGAGATTCAAGGAATCCCAACCAACCAACTTTTCCGGAATTCCCAACCTTTATTAATTAGCAGTATCATACAAATAAAGAGAATCCAGAAAAGAAACTGGGTTCATGCTTGCTTATTTATGCTCGTATTATTAAATAAGATAGAAGTATGTCATAAATATTCCTACTACCAAAATTATTATCCATATTATTTTTTATTTTATTAAAAAAATCAATATATAATTTAAATTATTAAAAATATTTATATATTTCTATTTGTCAAATCACACCTACATATTATCCAACAAATTCTCACATGAATTCAAAATATTTTCTCCTAATTTGTTGCCCTTCACTTCTTCCCGCCTCTCCTCTCTACCATTTCTCATACACCCTTTTATCTATAAAATTCACATATAAATTTTATTTTTTGAAAATTTTTATATAATTTTTTGATGATATTTTGATATATCTTTTATATATCTTAAATCTTATTTTATTATATTTATATTTTATTTTTATTATTCTCATCTTATATTTTTGATATTTTAGTTTAATATTTACTTTTTAATATTTTTCATTATATGTCAATTCTATTTATGTCATATCATCTCTTGCAATTCTTTACATTTTTGATCTCATCATATTGTTATTTTATCATTTTATTTGTTTTATAATAATTACATATGCAATTGTAAGTTCTATATTTTTTTATTCAATTTTTTTATTTAATTTAGATTTTATTTTATTTTAATATTTCTTGCTTGAATCATTATCTTTTTATTATTGCCGCTCCACATTGGGTGTAGGTGTGGGTGCATGAGGGTGCTTAGTTAGGCGCCAATCCTTTCTCGTTTAGGACTCCTTTGATGAGTTATGGATTAATTCAAAGTCTGTTTGAATTAGAAATCCTAGTCTTATGGGTCATGGAGAATCATCTATAAATAGGAAGGACCTCTAACTATCATGGCATAACTATTAGATTGTGTGCAAAAGAGAGAAAGAGAGAGAGAGAGAGGAGGCGTGAAGGAGGAGTGGGCATCACCCTTCCTCTTGGGTGTTCCCCCTTGGGCATCCCATCTTCTCCAAGGCGTGGAGGCTCTTTGGACATCCCCTCTTGCTAGTGTGAGGCATCACATCAGAGATTCTCTCTCCTCTCTTATTGTCTTGTGAAGGTGCTTCAATCCGAGACTTCATCCTCCTTTCTTGTAAAGTTTGACGTGTATGCGAAGTAGAAAATTTATCGATTCAGACTTACGCGAGGCTTTGGATTCAGAATTTTTTGGGATTTGATCCCAATTTCATTGTGAATCAGGTAAAGATCCAATCTTTATCAAGTTGTTATAGAAAATTTTTAGATGCATCCTGGCTATTCATCTCATTCTCCCAAAGAAACATGTTTCTTTCCTTTCAGGCCACCACTAGGAATCTTCGTCAGAACATAGCCACTATCCATGATTAATAATTTCTAATTTATAGATTCTCTATCCTAACAGCCTAATAGATCATAATTTGGCCTATCGGCCTACGTAACGGCCTAAAACTCCAGTTCTATATAAAGAGGTGGTGAGAAAACCCTCGAGATATGCAACAGAACACTATCCTAAGCTCATACTTTCTTCTTCTACTGTTCTCAAGCTCCGACTATCTTAAACATTGGAGAGTCTCCCACCAGAGAACTCTGGTGAGTGTGAACTTCTCTTACAGATTCCTATTGGCATTTTGATGCTTGGATCGTCCATCATCCTCAGTCACATCAGCATTCGCCGAAGCCTTGATGCTAGGGCTGAGCACGGATCGGGTTCGATCAAATTAAGAGAAAAATTACATCCGACTAAATCCAATCGAATTGAAGAAAATTCAATCTGTTGCCGACCGTTTATCATGTATAAATCATTTGAAATTGAAATGAACGATTTGTAGCAGGTTCGAATGGGTTGTGTCGGTTGGCTTCAATGTCGACCTAATGTTGAATTTAAGTCCAATACGGCCAACTTAAGCTTATCTATTTTTTTATCAATTTAATGCAAAAAAAATCTAATCTTTATAAGTTATAAATTTTGAACTTATTTTTGAATATGTACAAAATAAAATAGAAAAAAAAAATTTATTCATTTGAAAGCAACTATATTTGAAAACTTTCACTTTAGAATTATCTCAAATTGATATACTTCTATCAACAATTCAATATTAATATTCCTATGAATTCAAATGGATGATGGGATATTTTTTAAAATAAAATATTGAAGTTTAAATGACGCCATCTTAGAATGAAAGTGAGTTTTTGAAATACTATTTCAGTTAGGTTCGATTTTATATGGGTTAAAAATATAGAAATTGAATCCGATCGTAAATAATCGATTTTTTATAAATCTCAATCTAATTTTATCTGATTTATGTCTTCCAACCGATCGAAAGCAATGTTTATTGGATCGCATTGGATGAATTTCTTCGGATTTTGATTATTTGGTTAGCCTTACTTGACACAACAAAGATGAAGTTAAAAGATCCATTTCTAAAAGTCCTAAGAGAAACCTTAAGTTTAGATCCTTCAACAAAATTTTCTTTTAAAAAGATATTCTCAAAAGATCGGTATCAAGAACCTATCTTGGATATGGAAACTGCAAATTGCCCCTCGGGTCCAACTATTTTGGAGGATGGTTTGCTGGGGGTGTCTCCCGAGCAAGGTTCTTTTGCATGAATGGGGCTTCCTCCCTTATCAACAACCTCTGTGTGCTCCTTGCCAAGATGCCATTGAGGGTTTTGAGCACTGCTTACTTTTCTATCCTCGTATTACAGGGATCTGGGAGATCTTACAGGCTGAGCACTTATCTGATCTTTATTTCAACACTTTGGAGGATCTTATTAAGCTAACCGTTGATTCCAGAATCCCTCATCTATAGAAATCAATTATTTGTGACACGGCGTGGATGATTTCTTCTTCGAGGAATGACTTCGTCTTCAATCATGTCGAACATAGAGCCTGTGAGATTCATTGCTCAGCTCTCAGGTATGCTCAGGAGTTTCTCCAAGCTGGTGACATTTCTTCCTTGACTAATGGATCATAGCGCTGGGATGCCGGTGGCTTAGTGAGCCCTTTATCTCTATCTCCAATGGTCTTGTGGGTACCCCCCTCCTTGTGATCGCGTCAAGATGAATTTTGATGCCTCTTGGTCTAATGGCAGAGTAGGTCTGGGATATATCATCAGGGATCATCTCAGAACAGTCCTGTTTGCTGAAACATTCAGGTCGGTGGCGCAGTGGGTTTCGAAGGCTGAGCTTATGGCAGCGTGGAAGGTTCTCACAACCGCAGTTTTCTGCCTAGGTCTCACTAGAATTTGCTGGAAGGCGATTCATCAACCGTAGTTAACTAGATCTCTAAACACCTCAAAACCTTCGCTCTGACGAATGTTCTCTCTTCCTTTCATCCGCAGTTGGTTGATATCACTCTCTGTGCATCATCTTTAGATTTATTTCAGGCATCGCACGCTTTCCAAAAAGCCAACCAACTGGCTGACAGCTTGGCTGGGAGAACCGCTAATGGGCCCTTCATGTCTTTCTGTACTCTTCCTTTTACCACTAGTTTGCTGGTATTGGTAGACCTGGCGGGTGTGTCTTTTTTCGGTCATTAGTCTTCATTGCTTCACGGGGTTGTCCCCTATCTTATGTACTAAAAAAAAAAAAAAAAGAAAAAAAGATCGGTAGTGTTGTGGACGGGTAAGCAGTTAATGTTTATGCCTATGGGTGTTTCGTTTTGGTTTTTGGCTAGCAATGGGTCAGGTAGGAAGAGGCATGAGGGTGTCTATAGGGTGCTGAAGATCGGGGCAACAGAAGGGTTTAATGTTGTTGTCGTCCATGTAATGTTACATTTGGATTGTGTTACAAAAATAAGAATGACAAATGCTATTGCCTCGCCTAGGACAGTGGTGCCTCAGTATGAATTGGCTTAGGTGGGAGTGTAGGTCATATGTCTTTTAGTTTCATGGTTAATAGTTGGATGAGGTCTCCTGGTGTCACGCCCCGAACCCAACACCCGGGTCGGATACGTGATGGCCGCACACTCCTTAGAGCAAGCCCTAAAGAATATGCAAGGTCAAATTAAATCATTACAATCTTATCAACCATAATATTTAATTTCAACAATAATTCATAAAACTTGCATAATTACAATTAACATTCCTTCAATTCTCTGATCAGATACTATGACACTCTATTTATCCTTCTGCTCACCCGTAAATCCAAGCCATAGCCAATCTAAGTCATCCTGCAACTCTGAGAAGAAAAAGAAAGATGAAGGGGTGTGAGCTTTACAGCCCAGTAAGAATTTCCATATCACACTGATATAGTAATATAGTCTGAAAATAAGGATAAGCAATAAAATATAAAATCTCATGTTCAATGTCCAGAATAATGCAAACATTCATAAATTTTCTGTCTTGTCAAAATAGATGTATCATCATATGTTAACCGGTGAAACACTTTTGTTCAACAATTATTTCATATCTTATCTTTCATTTCTCCTTTCATAATCATATGATTTTAACATTTTCTTTCTGGCTCTGGACTATCCAAGTCTATACCTCAGTCATCATCCGGATCGAATCCACTTTAAAAAGTCTTTCAAGACTGTCCCAGGATGAGCTCCTGACCGGCTGTCCCACGTACCAAAGCCCGTGAGAGGCTGTCCCAGGCATAAGCTCCTGGCGGGCTGTCCCAGGCATGAGCTCCTGACCGGCTGATCCACCTGTAAGCCAGTGGGGGCTGTCCCAGGCATAAGCTCCTGGCGGGCTGTCCCAGGCATAAGCTCCTGGCCGGCTGTTCCACATGACAAGGCTAGTCCATACCATATATCTCTTTCTTTTCATTTAATCATTATGTGTTGATTTCATCAATAAATTTTGTCTTGCATTATGATCAACTCAGATATGTCATATCCATATAATCATGCTATAAATCTCTGATACATATATATTGACATAACATACTCATGCTCAAAATCAAATAACAGTATCTCAGGTATAATAAATTCATCAATCTCAAATCCGACGATGCAAAACTAACGATGCAAGACCAATAGTAAAATAGCATATATAATAGTGATCATGTACAGGGATTCTTACCTTTACCGGTGACTGATCCAAACACAGAAATCAATGTTCTTCTTTGATTTATGAATTTCTTTAACAAAATATTCCACTCGATATTATTTGCAGACAATCATCTCTTCGTAACCCTGATCAAATATAAAGATCATATATGGAGAAAATTACCGATAATCGATCCTAATAATACAGATCGAGGATCTCTCTTAGGATTAATCAAAATTAGGATTTATCTAAGTATCTGGATCCTCCACTGATCCATAAGACTTCTAGAGAGAGAAAATTCATGAAGAGAGAGAAAATTCTAGAGAGAGAAAGTAGAGAGAGAAAGTGGAGAGAGAATCTTCGTATCCTTTCGATGAGGCAATCATGGTCGAGATCATCAGAGGTCCTATCATGGTGACTCAATATGAATCAAGTGTTACAATTTCGAATAGGATCGGACTAGGATCAGATCTACCGCATGAATTTCGAAGCAACCTCAGATCATCTTATTTTTATTTCAAATTTATCCTAGGGTTTGTGATGTAATCAGAGAGAGAGTAGAAAGATTCTAGAGAGATAAAATTCACAAAAAGAGAGAAAGATCTAGAGAGAGAAAATAGAGAGAGAATCTAGAGAGAGAAATTGGAGAGAGAAGGTAGAGAGAGAGAAAAGAGAGAGAAAGAAGAGAGAAAGGAGAGAGAGAAAAATTCTCTCCTTCTTCTTCTTTTTATTTTATTTTATTTTATTTTTATTTTTATTTTTCTCTTTCTCTTTTTTCCTTTTTTTTTCTTTTCTTTTTCCTTTTTCTTTTCTTTTTCTTTTCTTCTTCTTCTTCCTTCTTCTTTTCTTTTCCCGTGGGTTCCGTTGGGCCAAAACAGGGGATCGTGAGGTCCCCTCGTTAGTTGGCCGGGCTCCGACGAGAGGGTGACTTGGCCGGAGGTCCAGCAACGGTGGCCGACCATGCAAGCTGGCCGGCGACTAGGTTTGGCCGGCGAGCTTTCTCCCTTTCTTTCTTTTTTTTTTTTCGAAAAACAGGGGATCCGTCCCCTTTCTTCATGATTTTCGGCCATTGGCCGATCGCCGGCGGTCGAGATTTTCAGGGAAGGAAGAGAGGGAGATGGGGGTTCGGTCTCGGGGATGGGACGCCGCAACCGGCGGCGCCGGTGGCCGAAAAAGAGAAGAGAGGATCCGGCCGAAACAGAGCAAAACAGGGATTACCTTGTTCATGGATTTTCCGACGATCCTGACGGCCGGCGAGGAGTTTAAAAACATGGGAAGAAAGGGAAGAGGGAGAGGAAGAAAGATTGAACCCTTACCTGAACTCCGGTGACCTCTTCGACCTTCAATTTCCGACGAACACGAGAAGAGGTTGCCGCAGCCTCTACGGAGAAAAGGAGAGAAATCGGGCTCGAAGATCACCGGTGGAGGGTCTTGAGAGAGGGAGAGGCTTATTTATAGGGGTTCCTAGGGCTCGGGTGATCCTAGGACTCCCCTTCCATCTGGGATTCACTAGAGAAGAAGACTCCCTTCGGGAGTCTCCTTCCGCTCTGTTTTTTTTTTTTTTTTTGTTTGGGTTTTGGGCTTGGTCCTGGGCCGGGATGTTACATTCTCCCCCCTTCAAATAATTTCGTCCTTAAAATTAAGTTATATTGTTTAAAATATATTTTGAAGTATAAATTCTTCATGTCATTCTCAAGCTTACGATAATGTCATATATATTATTTATTTCTCATGATCTTGTTATAAAAAAAAAATATGAGATCTATGTCAGGACATTCTAAGTTTGAACTAATATCAGAACTATCAAGCTATTAATAAACTTGAGATATCTAAACTTTCTTGACATTATCTATAATGAAGCAACCTACTAACAAAAATTATCCGACTATGATCAGATTAAAAATCATTCTTTATTTACAACTAATGTATTCCATAATATCTTCAGAATCAAAGAATTAATATTTCTAATCAATTTAACCCACCATGCTTTTGCTACGCACTCTGATCTTAATTTATCAAATTATATAATTATATCAAAGATAAAAATATCCTTATATGTTAGATCAATCCAGAATAGATCCAACCTTCAAATTTCAGATAAAACTTAGGGCAAAATTTTAAGTTTCTTCATCTTTACTACCTTTGGGCATAGCATATAAAAATTAAATCTTGATCTACTTCCTATATTTGAAATTATTGTATAAGTTTCATCACTCTTCAAGAATCTAACATATCTAGAATCAATTGGAGTTAACCTTAGATTTACCTTACAATCATTTAGATATATATATATATATATTTTTAAATTTAACAACAATATCAAAATACTTTTGATCCACTTAGAAAAGTAAACTTTTGACTTGAAATTCAATGCAACTTGAAAGATCAAGGAATCATATTCAGAATATGATATTTGAGTAACCAAATATTTCACCAAGATGTGTATCTCATATTCTCATAATAAAATTCAAGTATATTTTTCATTTAAAATTGAGTTTCATATATGACCTCTTATGGGTTCAGTGTTCAAAAATATTTCTCTCTCATATGATGTAATTTCTTCTTAGACCATACCCTAATTAACTCTCTTTGATAAGTCCAGAATTCATAATGCTTAGACAATTATCATCGAAATTAAAAAAAATATCATGATCTTCAATCATATAAGTTTTACATTCCAAAATCCTCTAGTATATTCAACATAACTTATCAATACCTCCCACTTCATTTCAAGATCAACTCTTTCATACTTAGGTCAACCTTACTAATTGAAATCTAAGATATAACTCGTCAATTCTATTATAGATATCATATGCCACTTATACATAATTTTTATCTTAATATCTATTGATTCGAATTCTAAATATTGAATCTTCTCTTTTATATCTATCATGTTCCTCATGATCATAAACTAAGTTCAGATATCACTAGAATTACAATTCTGAATAATTATAACCTTAAACTCAAATACCACTTAAATCATATTTTCTAGTGATCATAACCTAAACTCTAATATCATTCTATCATACCTTTAATGATCAAAATCTTAAACTCCGATATTATCAATCATACTCTAGTGATTATAATCCCAAAGTTTTGATGTCACTTATATAACAATCCCTAGTGACCTTAAACTTGGGCTCTAGTACTGTTCTGTCATATCCTAATCACTTGTATCATTGTCTCCAAATGAACATAACCTAAGCTCTAAGCTTAGATATCACTCTGTCACATCCTATTGATCTTACATAAAGTTTTGATATCACTTCATAATCTTAGTGATCTTAAACCTAAACTTTGATATTATTCTATCACATCCAAATCATTTATATCGTAATCTCCAATGATCATAATCTAAGCTCTGATATCACTCTATAATATTCTAATCACTTATATCATAATCCCTAATGATCATAACCTATGCTCTGATACCATTCTATCACGCCCCGAACCCAACACCTGGGTCGGATACGTGATGACCGCACACTCCTTAGAGCAAGCCCTAAAGAATATGCAAGGCTAAATTAAATCATTACAATCTTATCAACTATAATATTTAATTTCAACAATAATTCATAAAACTTGCATAATTACAATTAACATTCCTTCAATTCTCTGATCAGATACTATGATACTCTATTTATCCTTCTGCTCACCCGTAAATCCAAGCCATAGCCAATCTAAGTCATCCTGCAACTCTGAGAAGAAAAAGAAAGATGAAGGGGTGTGAGCTTTACAGCCCAGTAAGAATTTCCATATCACACTGATATAGTAATATAGTCTGAAAATAAGGATAAGCAATAAAATATAAAATCTCATGTTCAATGTCCAGAATAATGCAAATATTCATAAATTTTCTGTCTTGTCAAAATAGATGCATCATCATATGTTAACCGGTGAAACACTTTTGTTCAACAATTGTTTCATATCTTATCTTTCATTTCTCCTTTCATAATCATATGATTTTAACATTTTCTTTCTGACTCTGGACTATCCAAGTCTATACCTCAGTCATCATCCGGATCGAATTCACTTTAAAAAGTCTTTCAAGACTGTCCCAAGATGAGCTCCTGGCCGGCTGTCCCACGTACCAAAGCCCGTGAGAGGCTGTCCCAGGCATAAGCTCCTGGCGGGCTGTCCCAAGCATGAGCTCTTGGCCGGCTGATCCACCTGTAAGCCAATGGGGGCTGTCCCAGGCATAAGCTCCTGGCGGGCTGTCCCAGGCATAAGCTCCTGGCCGGCTGTTCCACATGACAAGGCTAGTCCATACCATATATCTTTTTCTTTTCATTTAATCATTATGTGTTGATTTCATCAATAAATTTTGTCTTGCATTATGATCAACTCAGATATGTCATATCCATATAATCATGCTATAAATCTCTGATACATATATATTGACATAACATACTCATGCTCAAAATCAAATAACAGTATCTCAGGTATAATAAATTCATCGATCTCAAATCTGACGATGCAAAACCAACGATGCAAGACCAATAGTAAAATAGCATATATAATAGTGATCATGTACAGAGATTCTTACCTTTACCGGTGACTGATCCAAACACAGAAATCAATGTTCTTCTTTGATTTATGAATTTCTTTAACAAAATATTTCACTCGATATCATTTGCAGACAATCATCTCTTCGTAACCCTGATCAAATATAAAGATCATATATGGAAAAAATTACCGATAATCGATCCTAATAATACAGATCGAGGATCTCTCATAGGATTAATCAAAATTAGGATTTATCTAAGTATCTGGATCCTCCACTGATCCATAAGACTTATAGAGAGAGAAAATCCATGAAGAGAGAGAAAATTCTAGAGAGTGAAAGTAGAGAGAGAAAGTGGAGAGAGAATCTTCGTATCCTTTCGATGAGGCAATCATGGTCGAGATCATCAGAGGTCCTATCATGGTGACTCAATATGAATCAAGTGTTACAATTTCGAATAGGATCGGACTAGGATCAGATCTACCGCACGAATTTTGGAGCAACCTCAGATCATCTTATTTTTATTTCAAATTTATCCTAGGATTTGTGATGTAATCAGAGAGAGAGAGTAGAAAGATTCTAGAGAGATAAAATTCACAAAAAGAGAGAAAGATCTAGAGAGAGAAAATAGAGAGAGAATCTAGAGAGAGAAACTGGAGAGAGAAGGTAGAGAGAGAGAAAAGAGAGAGAAAGAAGAGAGAAAGGAGAGAGAGAAAAATTCTCTCCTTATTCTTCTTTTTATTTTATTTTATTTTATTTTTATTTTTATTTTTCTCTTTCTCTTTTTTCCTTTTTTTTTTCTTTTCTTTTTCCTTTTTCTTTTCTTTTTCTTTTCTTCTTCTTCTTCCTTCTTCTTTTCTTTTCCCGTGGGTTCCGTTGGGCCAAAACAGGGGACCGTGAGGTCCCCTCGTTGGTTGGCCGGGCTCCGACGAGAGGGTGACTTGGCCGGAGGTCCAGCAACGGCGGCCGACCATGCAAGCTGGCCGGCGACTAGGTTTGGCCGGCGAGCTTTCTCCCTTTCTTTCTTTTTTTTTTTTTTTTTTCGAAAAACAGGGGATCCGTCTCCTTTCTTCATGATTTCCGGCCATTGACCGATCGCCGGCGATCGAGATTTTCAGGGAAGGAAGAGAGGGAGATGGGGGTTCGGTCTCGGGGATGGGACGCCGCAACCGACGGCGCCGGTGGCCGAAAAAGAGAAGAGAGGATCCGACCGAAACAGAGCAAAACAGGGATTACCTTGTTCATGGATTTTTCGATGATCCTGATGGCCGGCGAGGAGTTTAAAAATATGGGAAGAAAGGGAAGAGGGAGAGGAAGAAAGATTGAACCCTTACCTGAACTCCGGTGACCTCTTCGACCTTCAATTTTCGACGAACACGAGAAGAGGTTGCCGCAGCCTCTACGGAGAAAAGGAGAGAAATCGGGCTCGAAGATCACCGGTGGAGGGTCTTGAGAGAGGGAGAGGCTTATTTATAGGGGTCCCTAGGGCTCGGGTGATCCTAGGACTCCCCTTCCATCTGGGATTCACTGGAGAAGAAGACTCCCTTCGGGAGTCTCCTTCCGCTCTATTTTTTTTTTTTTTTTGTTTGGGTTTTGGGTTTGGTCCTGGGCCGGGATGTTACACCTGGTCTTTTATTGGGTCCTTATTCTGTTTGTTGGTTTGGTGTTTTTTATTTAATGAGACTTTAGAGTTTGTGTGGTTGGATGTACCTTTCTGCAGGTGGTTATGATGGTTTAATCCCTGTTGTGTCATGTTAGTTTGGAACTGGTAGAGGTATTCCATGTGGTTTAAAGCTTTTGCTGTCTCATGGTGGTGATTTGGTGTGTAGAGGTGTGTTTGCAGCATCAGCTTGGTGATTCTCTTGTCATGGATTGTTAGAGGCCTGGATACACTCATGCAGGGGGTTTGATGGCCCATATATGTATGGGCTTGTTGAGGGGATATTGTGCTTGGATCTAATGATTAGAGTTTCGTATTTCTGAAGTGTTGTCTTTCTTTTGGTTTCTTTCCCTTGCTTTGTTATTTCACTACCTCAATCAAATACTATTAAGCCTTTGGACCTAACACACACACACACACACACGCACTCTCTCTCTCTCTCTCTGGAAAAAAAAAAATAAAATAAAAAGACCAACATTGGGGATATTATTTAGGACTTTTGGACTTTCAGATCCACTTTTTACCAAAAACATGAAGTGTCACGCCCCAAATCCGGGACATAACACGACCATGCTACCGAGAGATGGAGCCCACGATAACACGAAGCCAATCCATCATAATCATCTAAAATCCATCAAATAAAAAGATTCAATTCCATTATTCATCAAATAATCGAACCAATATTGGTTCAGAATATCTAAATCCAAAAGCAAGTACCAACCCGAATCTCAATAGTTATAAATAACTACAAATTCGTGATTATAAAATAACTAAACTTCTGCTATCAAATTTTCAAGCTTGCTATGCAGATCTTCAAGCTTGGATTCCTTTTGCCGATCCTACCTTATTCCTCTGTTCAAATAAAAAGAAAACAAAAGGATTATGAGCTACACTAGCCCAGTAAGTAGAACTTATCTTCCTTATCGGATCAAGCATAAATTTTTCATGATAATGCAATATTTAAAAAATAACAGATAATACAAAATAAAGCATTTCATAGAGCATATAACAAAACAAGTTATAAATTCATCATGCATGCATAAATCATGTATATTTCACAATCATGAATCGTAAATTATTTTCATCATGCATTCATATCATGTTTCAAAATATTGCTCACAAATATTCATGCTAAGGTCACTATTATACCCGTGACAGGGCTATATTTCTTAATCGACAGAGTTCTTCATTCATATGCCAACTTTATACCCGCTGGCAGGGCCATGTTTCGTGTGGATGCTAGCTCCGGATGTCGACCTTCCTAAAGAGATTCATTCATAGCCATCTGAGAGCCTTTGAAATCATTATATCTTTTTCTTAAAGCATACATATACATAGACGGAAAAACAATAAAATTCATGCTTCATAATCATGTTATTTTCATAAGACATATTCATGAAATCAACGCTCATAATAAAACATGCTTTTTCATATCACATATGCTGATCCTTATTTTATGAAAAATTATGATTTCATCAATAGTAATTCTTTGCATAAAAACATGATCATTTAAAAATAAATAAGGAGCATAAGATCTACTTACCTCATTCATCTTAGATCTTCAAACTTTGTTAGAAGAATCAGCTAATCCTATTTAAAATATCAAATCATTATCAAATTTTATTCCATAAATATAACAAGATTAAATCATAAGGAAAGAGGACTGTTGACCGGATGTGTCGGACCATCCAGATACTAGGATAATTCAGGATCTTTGATCTGAGGGTCAGATTCAAGTGACTTGATCAAAAAATTGTGAAGCACAGATTAGATCAAGATCAATCAATAGAGTTCATTAATAATGAATTTGAAAGATACTAGATATGATCAAATGAGGTTGACATACAGCATGGATATCAAAGCAATTTTGGATCATCTTGTTAGAGTCAACATGAGTCCCTAAAAGATGAAGGTATGACTTGGTACAGGATTCATAGACCTTCTTAGAGAGAGAAAGTCAATCATGAGAGAGAAAATAGAGAGAAAAAATGGAGAAAGAATCTTCGTATCCTTCAAAAGTGGCAATCATGATTGAGATCATCAGTGATCATATCAGGGTGACTTAATATGGATTAACCATGATCGATGTTATCAATTTCGAATAAGGATCAGATCGAGATCAGATCTACTACACGAATTTTGGAGTAGTCTCAGATTATCATATTTTCATCTCAAGTTTATCCTAGAGTTTGTGATACAATCAGAGAGAGAGAATGATCCTAGAGAGACAAAATCCATAAAAAGAGATAAAAGGGTCTAGAGAGAGAAAATAAAAAAAAATTAGAGAGAGAAAATAGAGAGAGAAGGTAGAGAGAGGAGGGAGGAAAGAGAGAGAAAGGAGAGAGAGAAAATTTCTCTCTCTTCTTCTTCTTCTTTTTCTATTTTTCTCTTTTTTTTTCTTTTCTTTTCTTTTCTTCTTCTTCTTCCTTCTTCTTTTCTTTTCTTCCCGCGGCCTCCCTTGGCTGAAACAGGGGAAGACCGTGAGGTCCCCCCCTTGGTGGCCCAGGCTTCGGCGAGATGGTGGCTTGGTCGGAGGTCCGACAACGACGGCCGACCATGCGAAGTCGGCCGGCGATGGGGTTCGGCCGGCAAGCTTTCTTTCTTCTTTTTTTTTCTCGAAAAATAGGGGATCCGTCCCCTTTCTTCATGATTTCCGACCATTGGCCGATCGTCGGTGGCTAAGCGCTCAAGAGAAGAGAGAGAGATGAGGGTTCGGTCTCGGGGATGAGATGCCGCAACCAGCGGCGCCGGTGGTCGGAAAAGAGAGGAAAAAAAGTTTCGGCTAAACAGGGGTTTCATGTTTTATGGAGTTTTCGACGATCCTGACGACCGGCGAGGAGTCTAAAACCATGAAAAGAAAGAAAAGAGGGAGAGGAAGAAAGATTGAACCTTACCTGAACTCCGGTGGCCTCTTCGACCTTTGATTTCTGACGAATACAAGAAGAGGGTGCTACGGCTTCCAAGGGAAAAAGAGAGGAATTTGACCTCAACGATCGCCGGTGGAGGATCGAGAAGGAGAGGGGAGGCTTATTGATAGAGGGCGGTCGTAGAACCCTTCTCCGGTCAGGATTCATCGGAGAAGAAGACTCCCAAAGGGAGTCTTCTTCCGTTCCCTTTTTTTTTTGATTGTGGGCTGATTCTGGGCTTTGTGGGTTGGTTTTGGGCCCAATTGGGCCGGGTTATCACATGAAGAATCATTGGAGTACATTCTCTCTCACTATGCATGAATCTAGCATTTTGATATTAACATGATAATTTGAGTTTCTTGAAGGGAAGGTTGTTAGAAATAAAGATTGCTTCAAGGGAAAGTTGTTTACAAGTAAAACAGAGGAGCTTTCACCTTGAGCAAATATATCCTCAATTTTTAGTGAGCAGTCATGTTCAATCATACTGGCATGGATTCTTTATAGACATCTTTTTGCAGCTGCATTTCCCATAGATGGTGGGATGTTTGGTAGACCTACTATTTTCGTGCCTACATTGTTAAAAGGTCCTTCCCTTTCCACTTTTGGATAATTTTTGTTTTACATCAAGGTGCTCTCTTACTATTTCCCTTATTTGTTAGGTTTTTGGTGGACTTGGTTTATCCTGCAACTGGGCCTCCTTGTTGTAATCAGTTGAGGCTTTGGGTCATGACCTCTGATTGGGCTCCATCTATCCTCCAAGTAACTCTTTGCAGGGGAAATTCTTTGTGCACCGTCGGCGGTGTAGAAAATTTGACGTCAAGTATATCATCTTGCCCGATTGGTCTACACAGACACTGCTTTTCAACATATATTTAATATCTACAGTTCTGCTTTTTTATTTAAAATTTTGAATAATGAAATGCCCATCTTTTTTGAAAAAAATTATGATATCCTATGGTATATTATAACATCTTGCGTCAAATTATGACTTCTTGCATGCAGTATATTATAATATGATCCAGAATATCATAATATGAGAAGAATATTTTTGTCTAACAACTTTTTAAAACGTATTTAATGTCTGCAGTTTCGCTTTTTCGTTTGAAAATTTTGAATAACGAAAATACCCCCATTCTTTGAAAAAAATTATGACATCTTATGTCAAATTATGACTTTCTGTATGCAGGATGTCATAATATGGACATAAAATATCATAAATTTTTTTAAAGAATGGGGGTATTTTTGTCATTTAAAATTTTATACGAAAAAATAAAACGGTAGGCATTAAATATGCAATGAAAAATGATGGCTATGTGAACTAATCATATAAGATGGTGTGCTTCACGTCGGATTTTCTACACCGTCTCCCATGGTGCACAAAGAATTGCTCCTCATTGCCGTTGTCTTTTTTCTTCACCATTTCATAATGTAAATTGTGGCAACCTCTAGGCACTATTTTCTTGTTGAAGAAAAAAAAAGAAAAGAAAAAGGAAATCTACATAGCAATCATTGCATTAGAAAAAGTTCCAGGTTCTAAGAATAATGGTGAAGCATCACCAGTCATTTAAAATAAAATGATGGGAGAATTGTCCCAATCAAACTCGTGGGGAAACACTTCCCTTGTTTGGTTGAAGAAGAAAAAAAATGGAAAACAAGAAAATATAGATAGCAACCATTGCATTAAAATCTCCAGGTTGTAAGAATAATGTTGAAGCACCACTAGTCATTTGAAAAATAATGAAGGGAGAATTATCCCAATCAAACATTTGGGCAAACACTTTCCCAATTTGAATGTAGAACATCCTCTAATTGCAAAAAGGGTGCACTTGCTAGGCTATCACCTAATTTTCCAACCACTTTCATAAAGGAATGGCTGATAGCAGCATTGATCTCTATAGAACTTGCATATAGCTTTATATTTGCAAGGACATGCATAACATGTTTATGCAAAATCCTTCGAGACGAGGGAAGAAATTTCAGGTGTGTTATGCATCAATGCACCATTACGAGAAAACTATTGAAGATTTTGAAAAGAGGAGCATAGGAAGCAAATGACATCAACTTGAATAGTGTGTGACATGTGATGAGTAGAAAAAATATTAGAAATCTCTGACTTCATTGAGTTTTATGATGCAAGTCATTTATACTATGTATTTTTATTCATTTAATGCCTCTAACCATTTCCAGAGTCATTATTCATCCATAGACAATACCTACATGCCCTGCCTACCATTCATAGTCATCTCTTGTTTTTTATTTTATTTCTGATTTTTTTTATTCTCGTTCTTGATTTTTTTTCCCCTTTTGTCAATGTCACAATTTCTGACTGTTTGAAGGACATCAACCAAAATCCATCCGAAGAGTTTGCATTGACTTCACTGCAGGATCCTACATGCTGTCACAGGAGAATGCTGTATTTTAAGAAAGTCATCCACAACACCACATACAAAATGGGTGTTGAATCTGTTACTAAAAACAGTATCAAGAACATGAATTGATTATGTAATAACCCAGAAAAAAAAAAAAAAAAAAGAAAACAGAGGATATCGGGAGGAAGAAGACTCCTATTGAGAGTCTTCTTCCCATCGTGAAAAGGAGTGGGGAATCCGAGTAAAAAATGGATTCCTCCTCTATAAAACCCCCTTTCCCCTCCCTTTAGGTCTTTAACATGGGATTTTGAGAGATTATTAAGAGTTTAGAGGGATTTTTCCAAGATTTTTCTGCAAGTTCTTTGAACAGGAAGAAAAGGGGTTCGCCGGAGCTCTTCTCAACCGCCGGAGCAAGGTAAGCCCCTCCCCTTCTTCCTCTCCCTCTTCCTTTTCTCCTCTGGCCCAAAGCCTCGCCGCCGGCCACCGTCTTCGCCGAAAAATCCATGAACAAGAAATCCCCTGTTTTTCGATCTCTTTTTGATTCTCGCCGGCCGAACCTTGCCACCGGCTATCCATTGCCCACCGCTGCCTCCACCTGTTGCCGGATCTCCGGCCAAGCTGCCGGAGCTCGAGCCACCGAGGGGGGGACCTCACGGTCTTCCCCTGTTTCAGCCAAGGGTGGCCGCGGGAAGAAAAGAAGAAAGGAAGAAGAAGAAGAAAAGAAAAAGAAAAGAAAAAGGAAAAAAAGAAAAAGAAAAGAAAAAGGAAAAAGAAAAAGAAAAGAAAAAAAAGGAAAAAGAGAAAGAGAAAAATAAAAATAAAAATAAAATAAAATAAAATAAAAAGAAGAAGAAGGAGAGAATTTTCCTCTCTCTCCTTTCTCTCTTCTTTCTCTCTCTTTTCTCTCTCCTCTCTCTACCTTCTCTCTCTACATTTTCTCTCTCTAGATTCTCTCTCTAGACTTTTCTCTCTCTTTACGGATTTTGTCTCTCTAGAATCTTTTCTTCCTCTCTGATTGCATCATGAACCCTAGAATAAACTTGAAGATGAAAATAAGATGATTTGAGATTGCTCCGAAATTCGTGCGGTAGATCTGATCCCAGTCCGATTCTATTCAAAATTGTAACACTTGATTCATATTGAGTCACCCTGATAGGACCTCTGATGATCTCGATCATGAGTGCCTCATCGGAAAGATACGAAGATTTTTCTCTCCACTTTCTCTCTCTACTTTCTCTCTCTAGAATTTTCTCTCTCTTCATGGATTTTCTCTCTCTAGAAGTCTTATGGATCAGTGGAGGATCCAGATACTTAGGTAAATCCTAATTTTGGTTAATTGTAAGAGAGATCCTAGATTTGTGTTATCAGGTCGATTATCGGTAATTTTCTCCATATGTGATTTTTATATTGATCAGGATTACGAAGAGATGATCATCTGCAAATAATATCGAGTGGAATATTTTTTTAAAGAAATTCATAAATCAAAGAAGAACATCGATTTCTGTGTTTGGATCAGTCACCGGTGAAGGTAAGAATCCCTGTACATGATCACTATTATATATATGCTATTTTACTGTTGGTCTTGCATCGTTGGTTTTGTATCGTCGGATTTGAGATCGATGAATTTATTATACCTGAGATACTGTTATTTGATTTTGAGCATGAGTATGTTATGTCAATATATATGTATCAGAGATTGATGGCATGATTATATGGATATGACATATCTGAATTGATCATAATGCAAGACAGAATTGATTTGATGAAATCAACACATAATGATTAAATGAAAAGAAAGAGATATATGGTATGGACTAGCCTTGTCATGTGGAACAACCGGCCAGGAGCTTATGCCTGGGACAACCCGCCAGGAGCTTATGCCTGGGACAGCCCCCACTTGCTTACTGGTGGATCAGCTGGCCAGGAGCTCATGCCTGGGACAGCCCGCCAGGAGCTTATGCCTAGGACAGCCTTTCACGGGCTTTGGTACGTGGGACAGCCGGCCAAGAGCTCATCCTGGGACAGTCTTGAAAGACTTTTTAAATGGATTCGATTCGGATGATGACTGAGGTATAGAATTGGATAGTCCAGAACCAGAAAGAAAAGGTTAAAAATCATGTGATTATGAAAGGGGAAATAAAAGATAAGACATGAAATAATTGTTGAATAAAAGGGGTTTCACCTGTTAACATATGATGATGCATCTATTTTAACAAGACAGAAAAGTTATGAATGTTTGCATTATTCTGGACGTTGAACATGAGTTTTATATTTTATTGCTTATTCTTATTTTCAGACTATATTACTATGTCAGTGTGATATGGGAATTCTTACTGGACTGTAAAGCTCACATCCCTTCATCTTTCTTTTTCTTCTCAGAGTTACAGGATGACTTAGATTGGCTATGGCTTGGATTTACGGGTGAGCAGAAGGATAAATAGAGTGTCATAGTATCTGATCAGAGAATTGAAGAAATTTAAATTGTAATTATGCAAGGTTTTATGAATTATATTTGAAATTAATTGTTATGGATGTTAAGATTGTGATGATTTATTTTGGCCTTGCATATTCTTTAGGGCATGCTCTAAGGAATGTGCGGCCATCACGTATCCGATCCGGGTGTTGGGTTCGGAGCGTGACAGATTAACATACACTCTTCTTCGCCTTCTTCATTTCATAGAGATTCTTCAAGGTCAGGTGTGATGAAAAGTTGAAGAGAATTGTACCATCAGGGACATCTTTGATCTGTATACAGAATTCTCTTGCTGTTTGTTTCATGGCTTATTTGAATGCTCCCACCATTCACTGAGAATCTCACATCAAAACAAATGCTAGATGAGGGCGACGACGCAATTTTAAAGGTGAACCAACTTAAGTCAATTATTTCAAACATGATTCACCTTCAGGACTATTGAAGGCAATGACAAATTTCAAGAATCTATGCTTAGAAAAATCCTCTTTGGAAAATGAAAACAATCGAGAAGGAAGCCATGACATTGCATTAGAGTCCATTGCATTTGACAGTATGTATGAAGGATAACAAAGATGGTAATATTTTTGGACAAAAAGAGAGGAAATAGCTAGAGGATGTATATTTTGCGATATAGTTCTCTACCTAATTCCAATCTGACACTCATTTTTATCAAACACAACAAACCACCCAAATCAAGCATCAGACAAACAGCTTCATTAACATGAAGGCACTGTTTTGGCATGCGGAGCCTATCATCATTTGCATCATCTGACTTTAAATGGTTCCATTTACTTGATTCCTTTATATTCTTGACTGGCAGCTTATGAGTAAAATTTGTAGGTCTTCGCATCGAGTATGATTTGCCTTAATCCACCAATGGGTGCTAAAATCATCAGTAGGAACCCGAGTATGATGCAGACCTGAAGACCATGAAGGCAAAATAAGGTCAGCTTGATGTCCCTAAAGCAGGTGAAAATGAAACTGGCTAAAGTAAGTTAGCTCACCCAATTAGTGAACCAAGATAAGCTACCCACTTTAGGCTTGTAGATGGCAAGCCACATGACACAGGGGAGCTGCGTAAAAAGATTATAGGTCAGAATCAATAATTCTCCTGTGATAATGGAACATTAAAAACTTATTGTAATTTCTGCATTTGAAACACTCCTTGTGCTACCTTACTACTTCAATGGTTCATAAAAAGTTATGTTCTGTTTCATGAGAAATATTCTACTACTTCACAGGGTTATAGGGGCTTACAAAGTATGTAGTCGGGGCAAATACCAATCCTCCAAAGAATCCAAGTAGCCCACTAAAGAAGGGGAAGGTAATAGCAATGAACATTGTCAATGCTGCACACGATGTATCACAATAAAAAATCAGTAAACATCCATCACAAGAAAAAAAAAATGCTCACAGAAAAAAAAAATGCTGTAAGTATGAGCAGCGTAAAGGAAAGGGCCATTACCAACATATACACTACGCGCAATTAAGCGAAGCATAAGACCTGGAGGAAAATGAAGTCTCTTCACCAGCATAGTTTCTAGCATGTCGAAGACAGGCATGGCATAAATCTGCATGATTAGATCAAACAGTAGTCAGACTACAAACCATTGTAGGGGATTATAAAAAAGAATGTAGGAGAGAAACAGCAAAATGTATACATGCAGATCCCCACAAAATGCTACCATTTTTTGCCGAGACTGTTCTTTAAATCTATTTCTGGAAAACATGACGACGAATAATAAGACATCAACAAAAAAGGATTATATATGATCACTGATCAAAAGGTATCCGGCGAAGAAAATATTTTTTCCCCTTATTTCCTTCGAGGGAGAAGAAGGATAACTTCTACTTGATATAATGACAACCATTTAGAGTTGTAGGTGACATACTAATACTTCCTTTTGAAAGACAGTGATTTTTATCATGTTAAAGATCATGTTAACATTGAAATGCATTAAATCACTCTCCTTTTCTCTTTTTTTCTTTCTTTCTTCTTTTTTTTTTTTGTGAAATTTATGGATTAAACAATTGTTTCTCAGGTTTTACTAAGATGTGACTCATTTGATTCTCTTATAAAGGCATTGGAAGTTCTTCCATCTCAAAGAATGCAATAGAAGCCAAATTTCCTTGATCAATAGAAGCCAAATTTCCTTGATCATTTAATGTGAATCAAGTCTCTACAATATCCATTGCAAGCAGTCATACCTGATAGCTCCCAATGACATGGACGACGACCATCATGTTGGCCATGGCAATCAGCCACGTTGGCTTCTCCAGTGAAAGGAGGATGTTGTCCTTGACCGAATTGCCGAAGGCCCAGTAACCAATGAGAGCAACAGGGAAGTAGCAAAGAGCAACAATGATGTAGGCAACAACTACACCCTTCCACATAGGCTTCTTTGATGGCTTCTCAGGAGTGGAAGGAATGGTTGCTTGGATTTCCAAGACCACATTGTGACCGGCATATGCGAAAGCAACGTCTCCCAGTGCACTGAGGAAACCGAAGACGGTTCCTGCGGTGCTTGACGATGGGTATCCATATTCAACATTTTCTTGCTTCCCTTTCTCCACAGAAGCGCCCCAAGCAATGGTGGAATAACTGATAAACAAATAGATGAATCAGTTATAAAGATAGTAATCCAATTGCAGATATTAATTGCACCCAAAAATAAGAAAGAGTTGCAGATAACAAAGCTTTGGAAAAGCTAAAATTTTGCTCATTCATGCTATATTTCTCGGTTGTTTTGTCTTTGGTAAACCTCAAATGTTAAAGCAAATATTACTTTGGCTTTGATCTTTTTTATGTATTTTTGATTTCATATCCTTTTGTGTAAAATCTTAGGCTTCTTGAATTTAAATTACATGGAAGTTAACATCAGGAATCTATAGGATTGCATACTTGCAAGCAAAAAAAAAAAAAAAGAAGAAGATGAAATGTCATGAACTTTAAAATTTCAAAAGGCAGACACATGTCTTTGTATGAGATCGTTCATGCCTTCTCTAAAAACATGAAGAAGCATATAATAATACTTTTTTTTTTTGATGTACAAAAACATAATCTTTGTTACTCAGAAGAAAAGAGAAAAAACTAGTAAACTTGCATTATCTAGTCATAATGCTTTCTAAGTTAATGCTACATAACTGGCAGCAATATAGGATACAGAGTGACACCAAAAAGAAGATTGTGTACCTGAGAGACATGACAGCAGCTGCCAAGGAGACACCTGAAATGGAGTTAAAGTTGGGCAGTTGCGAGAGCACGAAGTGCACCGAGGCAAAGATCATGATGAAATATGTTTGTTTGATGTGTTTGCAGTCAGGGCAGACAAGATCATGGAACTTCTTTAGAGATTGTCCACCTGTAACCATGTAGACAATGTTGACGCTCACCTCGACGACAAGCTGCTGAGGCACCACAATCCAAAGACCAAGCTTCTCTCCAAAGGCCTCCTGCCCCAGTTCATGGTACCGATCGAACCGCTTTCCGGGCACCATCTCATGCATCTCCACCATTTGCCAGAGAGTATATAAGGTGATGATCCATGATAGAATTAGGATTGCAATGCCTGGGCCCCTGTTCAATTGCATGAAAGGAGCTCTTAAGCCATTAAGCTTGCACAGTGAACAAAGCTGCAGTTATGTAATTAGATACATCTAGCGGGTTAGGAAGATATGCAAGTATTGTTAGATCCTGTTTTAATAACATTGGATTGGCTGCAGAGGAGTCAAATAATTGCAACAATCATAGAGGCTGCAAAGCTTTTCAACAGATTTAAATTTAACTCCTCCCCCTATTAAAGAAAATATTAGCAAGCAGATTTATCAGATTCTTTGTCTCATCAAGAGAGAGGTTATTGATGATTACCTTATTTTTGTAGGTAAAACTAGAAGGTGAAAAATGAAGCTGCTAGCAAAATATGCAAAAATTCTAAGCTGACAACTGGAACTGTCTTAATACGAGCCAAGAAATAGATTCTACTGAAAATTATTTTGATTTATATTCTGTATTATTAAGGAAAAGTTTAAACACTTCTTTTAGCAAGACAAGGTCCATTGGCTTGAAAACTATTATTATCTCTCAACTGTAAGCCAATACAATTAACTTCTTCAAATTGAATAGCATACAACTTTTATCCTTTGTGTATGGAAGATATAAATCTCCTTCTATCAGAGACATTAGCTATATGGTAAATCATAACAGAAAGTTATGATACTTGAAAATTACAACAATCACAAATTTAAGAAAAAAGGGAGAAAGGAAAAGAAGGCCACAATATTAGCACTATAATAGACAAAATTAAATATATATTATAAAAAGCCATTATCAAGCAGAACAAGAAAAAAAAGGGAAAAGAAAATAAGATAGTAACTTAAAGCTACAGACTCACATACCTCAAATCATAATCCGAATGTCTAAAGCAAATTACTCATTCGAGAAGATTGCCAAAATTTTATATGATCACCAATAGTATGATCTTGTTCAGTATTCATAACCAAGGGAAATGAACCCCTTTTTTATTGCAACATGAAAAATTGAGTTAGTACCCGAAAAAATTATGATCACCCATTAGGAAAAACTCTGAAACAGCCAATAGGTATTGGTTTGAGGATACCATTCTATTATCCAAAATATCACCAGAATGAAATAATGTAACAAAATTAAAACATGAGAACCCCAAAATAACAATCAAACATCAAAGTTTTAACACTATGATTTCAAGATAGCGCTTTATTTTTTTTTTTTTCTTTTGTTCTTCTCACCATCCAAGTTCTGACATAGCATATGGCAAGCTGAGGACACCGGCTCCGACCATGGCCGTGACATTGTGGAATGTTGAGTACCACCACTTGGCATTCCGGGATGAGGTGATCGGAAGCCAATCATCGACGATCTTCTCCTTCTCAGACTGCACGTTATTGCATACAGTTGCATTCATCATGCCAAATTCAACAGCAAAATCAAAAATCAGAGGCCAGAGAAAAAGAGACTCAAATATACAAACACAATACGTAAACTAAGCAACCCTTTATGTTATTATTACTACCCTTCCTTTATGCCTGCATTAGGACGTATAAAAATCTTACCAAAAACAATGCAACAAAGAATGGTTTTCATATACTTTCAGTTATTGTTTATATATTATATATGGTTATTAATGGTTAGCTTTAATGTGAAGGTTTAGGAGGAGATGGATATGGATGAAATCTTTGGTGCGGATCTAAGCGAATTGGAGGAGGATAGAAGATTCAGTGAACCTGCTATGTTGCATGCTAAAGGCTATTGAAAGTGGAAGATTTTCTTTTAATAAATCAGGCATATGCATATATAGATGCATCTATCAGAATTAGAAAATAAAATATTCAAAAATTGAGCTGGAAGATCACTTGTGGAACTTATGATATAATGCCGAAGGTTTCAACAAATTGGCCATCTTGGTGGATATGGGTGACTTATGATGGGATGAAATTGATCTCATTTTATCTCCCTTGGCCAACATTGAACATGTAAATATCTTTAGAAAGAAATCACATTATTATCTCAAATCCTTTTTGATAATTTGATATAACATAACTTATATATCAAAATAGTGGTCATAAAACAAAATTAAGAAAAAAAAATTGATTGATATATTGATACTGTATTAACTGGTATCCTATAGACATCCAAGATTTTACGCATATTGTATAACTAGCTATAGTTGATATGACTTGATATCTCACTTAAATGATAGTGCTTCTATCACTGATCAATACCTATCTAGCGAAAACATACATAATAATATTCTTAAAGTACAAGATTCATTGTGCAATATTGTTTTGATTGGTGAAGAAAGATACAAAGGTCATCAAATACATTCTGGTACATATCTGGACCGGTACAAAGAGATAAAAGATCATGAGATGCATCTTAAAGAGAAGCAGAGGGTAAGATGTGTGAAGTGGATTGTTGACAGAGGAGAGAATAACATATGATATAGGTAGAGATATATTTCAGTTTCAGAAAAAGATACAAAAAGTAAACAAATAATGGAATGGATAGGACAAGGAGAGAGAACATGAGTGAGAATGGAGTTTTCTCTACATATTTTTTTTCTTTATTTCAAATTGACATGCATATATAGAAAGACAAGACCATCGGATTTTATGGAGATACATAGAGTAGTATATGGAGATGTTTCTAACCTTTTTATTTTATCAAAACATACAAAACTTCGGTAGATAGAATAAATTTGATAAACATTTTTAAACTTTTTGAACTAAGAACAAAAAAGAGGCTAATTATAGGAAGGGGAGGAGAAGATGCTAAATTTGGGAAGAAAAGAGAATTCATAAATTCATAATCCTAATTTTATATATCATTCTTTATCATTTTTAAAATTTATATATCATTCTTTTTTCTGAGAAATTGCTTACTCTTCTATTACATAAATAAATATTTATAATTGTATTATCCCTCCTGCTCATTATGTAGGTGTCATACATGTTTCAGCTATTCATCTGGTAACAAGCATTTCCAGCTATTATTTGATTACAGTAGCTGTTATATAATGGAAATAACAGCTACCATTTGATGTTTCCATTATTTATCTGATGAAGGTTTTAAGGATAAAGTTGGTAATGATGAAGGTTTTAAGGATAAAGTTGGTAAAGTTCCTGCTTTTTTTTTTCTTTTCTTTTCTTAGTTTTTTTTTTCCTGCCAATTCCTTCAACTATAACTACTCCATTGGATGTCATATAATTTAACCGTTTAATAGTAAAAATTTCGATCCAATTCCTGCCTTTGTATAATTAATATTATTTTGAATCCATCTCATAGTTTTAGATATTATTTTAAATTGTAATATTTAAATTTTGTTTGAAGCTATGGAATCAATGCGGCCACGAAGTCAAGCTGAGGACCACGACGTGCCATCAAGTCCTGGATCTTGACTTTTCAAGTCAAGAATGGCAGCAATAATGCTTGCAAGACGTTCATCATTTATCCATCCCTATGCAAGTATGATAAGCTGTTTCTTTAAAAAAATGGCAAGACCTAATAATCCACCTAAAAAGAAAAAAAAAAAGCTAAAAGTTTTTTTTATCGCACCTAAATTAATGATCACAATCGAATATTAAATTTCTCATATTACCAAAAAAAACTATATCTCTCTCTAATTCTTATTCTAGGTCTTTGAATTTCCTTACCAAATTTAACTAATTAATATGCATGTTACATGTACATATACTATCCATATATACAAGAATTATGAAATAATTTAGCAATGCAATTTAGGGTTATATCAAAGTTTTAGTAAAATATACTTGTCTTGAAAATATATGAGAATAAAATAATAATTGCTATAACCATTAAGCCAAAATTAATTATAAGTTGATAACAATATTATTTGCTGAAGTCACTATTTGCTATTTTTTAAAAAAAAAATCTGTCAATTAGTGGAACTTAAAAATTATTTTATTTAGATAAGATGAAGAAATCAAAAGGTAGTCAGCTTATCATAACTATTAATTTAAATTTGGAGGGCAATTAATTAACTAGTACATACAAGTGGATAGCTTCTGCAATTTGCTAATTAATTATCTGAATAACTAATTGCTGAATCTGAGAGCACAGATCCAACTCCTCCCTATTGATCGGCACATGGCCACGGCGGACCCCCCAAATACTTGGTCCCCCTCCATTGAAGCCCGGCCTTTAGAATTCTACTCTCTCTCTCTCTCTCTCTCTAAATCTGCTTTTTGTAAAGATAGGCCCTTTGGAGCACTAAAAAGAGAAGACTAAAATAACTGAAGCATAAGATCTCAATACAGAGCTGAGTCCTGAACTCCTAATTGTAAGAGATGGACTTTTCTATTCTTCCCAAGAACCAGAAGAGAGACAGAAAGTGAGAAAAAGATACAGAAAGAGAAAACGAGAGAAAGATTATGTGATTGTACGTACCTTGCTTCCGATATCATATGATTCTGGGGGTGTAGGAGGAGCTTGCGTTCCCATGGCTGCAGAAATAATATCTAATTACAAGTTACTGTGACCAAAAGCTAGCACTAGGAATATTAGAGTGGAAGGGAAAAAGGGAGGGAGGAGAAATGAACAAGTGTTGGGAAGGGATGGTGGAGAGGAGAATGGATTTATAGAAAAGATGAGAAAGTGGGGCAGAGAATTTGATATATATAGAGAGAGGGGAGAAGAAGCCAGGAGGAAGATGCAGTTTGAACGCCACGTTTTTCCGTGAAAACATAGTTTTGGTTGTCTCAGACTCTAAAACTGATAAAAAAACTCCTCGTACCATATGTCACAACTCTTGTCAAAAAAATACTATATGTCACAATATTTTTGTGAACCATATTTTTCTTGTTTTCAAATTTTTAATTTATCATAATTTTTTTTTAGTCGATCAACAGTCATTAGGAGGATTAATTTTTTGGATTTCTAATTTATTTTTTTATAAAAAAATTATTATCTTTTATCTTTATTTGGTTGATAAAAAATATTTTTATCTTTTTTTTAATCTAATATATGAAGTTTATCTTTATCCCACGAACGGTGTATCTTTTGCATGGTTGTCTTTTAGGGATATTTTGGGAAATCAAGCAGGTTGAGTTGGATTGAATGGGATCGCGCTGGATTTGTCGTTGCATCATGGATAACATGGTGAATTTAAATAAGGCTGACATCAATACAATCCTTTCAAAACCTAAATCCTATGGAAACAAAAAAATAAAAAAAAAATTCTATAGATTTTTTTTATCCTATAATCCAACGTATCTATGGATGGGATGTAGGCTAAGACTAGGTTGGACTTTTAGGGGGCAAACTAACTGTTTTCTTTTAGATGTAATAAAAATTTTCTTTCAGCTTCTCCTTTTTGTAGTTTGCTTTCCATGTATTTGTGAGTTCATCCCAATATCAATTATATTTCAAAGAATTTTATAAATATAATTAAAAGTCAAAATAAATTGTGTCCACATATTTAGGGGATTTTTTTTTTGTCTTTAGCCCACTGCAAGACATAAGAGGCTCCGACGTGTATTTGTATTCACATGTATTTTGGGTGGGAGAAATTTAGAGAAATTAAGAAAGCATGAAAGTGACCTTGAAGCTTTTAAGTGGCGGGGACCTTGGAATTCACGAGAGCAGCATGGTTGGTGGTAAGAATCATGAAGGATTGTAAAAAGAAAAGGTGAGTACTTGGCTGGAGATTCAAGGAATCCCAACCACCCAACTTTTCCAGAATTCCCAACCTTTATTAATTGGCAGTATCATACAAATAAAGAGAATCCGGAAAAGAAACTGAGTTCTTGCTTATTTATGCTCATATTATTAAATAAGATAGGAGTATGTCATAAATATTCCAACTACCAAAATTATTATCCATATTATTCTTTTATTTTATTAAAAAAATTAATATATAATTTAAATTATTAAAAAATATTTATATATTTCTATTTGTCAAATTGCACCTACATATTATCCAACAAATTCTCACGCAAAACATTCTCTCTTAATTTGTTGCTCTTCATTTCTTCCCGCCTCTCCTCTCTACCATTTCGCTTACACACTTTTATCTATAAAATTCACATATAAATTTTATTTTTTAAAAATTTTTATATAATTTTTTGATGATATTTTGGTATATCTTTTATGTATCTTTAATCTTATTTTATTATATTTATATTTTATTTTATTATTCTCATCTTATATTTTTGATATTTTAGTTTAATATTTACTTTTTAATATTTTTCATTATATGTCAATTCTATTTATGTCATATCATCTCTTGCAATTCTTTACATTTTTTATCTCATCATATTGTTATTTTATCATTTTATTTGTTTTGTAATAATTACATATGCAATTGTAAGTTCTATGTTTTTTTTTAAATTTTTTTATTTAATTTAGATTTTATTTTATTTTAATATTCCTTGATTGAATTATTATCTTTTTATTATTTTTTTATTTATCTATTTTCTTCATTTTACTGTAAGTTTTTTTAATATAATTTTTTGTTATATATATTTTTATATAATACTCTTTATTCTTATTGAGGCCAACTCCCTATCATCTATCATCGGAAATGAACACCTACAAGACAGCGTTCACACAGATCAGATTTGTGTCCGGCAGAGACCCTCCGATGCCTAAGTCAGAGAGAAAAGTTAGTGAATAAGAGTTGAATGTAAGAAGAGTAGCAGAGTTTTGACCCAAAGTTGACTTACCAGCCCTGTTTTCCTTACCTCCTTTTATAGATGAGGTTCTCGTAACTGTCGGATATGGTCCCGTATTTTATTGTGCTAAATCATCAGGCTATAATCGCTTAGTGAATCATTAATTCTCACTGATTGCGCTATGATATACAGTCGGTAACCATTCATGACGGTTATAGTATGTCTGAGTTGACTAGCCGACCATATGTCGGTGGAATTTGTGAGCGACTGTCGGCTATTAGTTCTGTTATGCCGACGGTCAAGTCTTCTGTCGTTGGTCGGTAGTTGGTAGTCGAATATTAGTCGATCAAGCGATCTTAATCGACCAACCGATAATAGGTCAGCGCAATTAGTTCGATCGATCAATAAAGAATCAGAACTGTCTATTCGGTCGATGCATAGTCGGAGTCATAGAGACCAAGTCGGGGTCGGTCAGTTTACCCCAACAGTTACCCCCCACTCATAAGTCTAAAGTGATCCAACGTATAAATTATCATGTGGTTTATCACGTTGGATGAAGAGAGTTCTGTCACATCGAGCTCCAATTTTGATGCTGTTTTCTTCGAGATATGGGTGATCAGCTATTTTATCGTATTAACAGGTACAGTCATCTGTCACATTGATCGAACGATTCGGTATCAGCAGTCAATGTCAAACATCATTTCGAAAAGTCGATTCGATATCGGAGATATGATTCTGACAAGTAGATTTGTTCCATGTGTCCGAATATTATTGGGTCGGAATTGTTCATGTGTATAGGGATGATGTGCATCAATCTGTGGCAGGTACGTCGAACCGTCCGATCAATGGTCGGTCCAGATGTTGCCACATGTCGTCATCTGATAGATCTTCGATTTGACCACCTTCATCTCGATCGTTGAGGGATCCTATATATAGGGTTATTCTTAGCCAAATTTTTATTTTTCACTATTTTTGATGTTGGGACTTTACCGGATTGTTGCCCCAACGCCCAAGGTTATCGCTCCCAACTTTCAGGTTAACTTTGTCTTTCTTTTGAGTCATTTCCTCTAAAGTCTTTGTCTTCTTCAGAGTCATTCTCATGGCTAGAGCTTCTCCTTCTCGGGAAGATCGATTGGAGAATCCGGCTGATGAATCCCAGTTGAGTCCGGATGTGGAGGCCTTTTTACTTTCGGAATCGAATATTAAGTGGCTCCAGGAGCAGTTTCAACTTTTTGCCCCTAGAGCCGATGGTCGGGTGAATAACCCTCCTTCAGGCCAGGTGGCCTTCTATATCGAAGATCTTCGGATGGATCTTCGATTTTCGATCTCAAAATTTATCTGAAATATTTTGAATTATTACGGACTTTATCCGGCTCAGCTGGCATCGAACTCGATCCGACTAATAATTAGTTTTGCTTTGTTGTGTCGAATGTTGCCGACCATGCCTCATCCTTCTCTTTTTCGAGCCTTCTTTATCCTCCGACCTCATCCAAAGGTCCGAGGGTAGCGGTTTTTCACCCCCCAAAAAGGTCTATCCTTTATTACTGATCTTCCATCATCCATTCATGGATGGAAGAACCAGTTCTTCTTTGCTTCTTCTTCCCTTCCTTAGGATTTTCCTTCTCGTTGGGGCGATCCATGAATCGGTCCCAACGACAACAGCCAAGTAGAGGTCGACGACTAGGAAGACTTTCACCGGCTGAAAGACATATCGGTGCCGAAACAGAAAGAGCTTGTAATCGAACAGGCCCTTTATGATGCCGGTCTTAGTTCGATTTCTCATCTAGGTATAGTATAGTTGGTCGTTATTTCTGACTTTCCTTTTACTTGTTGAATTGTACTGACCTTCGTTGTAATTACAGCCATACAGCAGAGGGTGCGAGTGTCAAATATCGATATTCGTTAGCACGCTGCCAAGAAGAGGATAGCATCTGAGGTCGGGCCTTCACGACCGTCAAAAAGGCATCAAGAACCAGCTCCAGTTGGTGT
Organism: Elaeis guineensis; assembly: GCF_000442705.2. Classification (NCBI taxonomy): domain Eukaryota; kingdom Viridiplantae; phylum Streptophyta; class Magnoliopsida; order Arecales; family Arecaceae; genus Elaeis; species Elaeis guineensis. Next base: position 132,298,992 of record NC_026000.2, read on the forward strand.
TTCAACGTTGGCTGTGGAACCTGATGCCCCATCGGCATCGATTCCTGAACCAGTCTTGGCATTGTCAGCTCTGATAGTGCTCCCTCCTGCATTGTCTGAGGAAAGGGTGGCAAGAAAAACTATCGAAATGACATCGGTAGTCCCACCACCTAAGGAGGTTCAGGTCAAGGCAAGAGAGCCCGAACAATCTGCAGCTGCGCTAGTTGCTCCTTTAGTTGGGACATAGTCAAGCTTAAGCATCCCCTCGCTTTCAAACATGTGGCCACCGACAAGAGATCGAGGGAAAGCTCCGATGATGTCGGTGGAAGAAGTCGCATCGGAGGGCCATACGGTTCATTTCGACCTTCAAGTGCCTGTCGATGAATCGGCCTTGATTAATTCTATACTGGTCAAGTGACTGTGCCAGGCTACTCTTCTTCCGACTGATTGGGAGTGCTGGAGGAAATAGTCGGTGGTCGAGATATTTTCAGCCTTTTATCTGACAATCATCGGAGTAAGTTTTTTTTTTTTTTTATGTTTTAACCCGATTTATCTTCTGTCTGTAGTTGATCCACGATATGTCTGACTTGGAGGCCAGCTACATGAAGTTCACTGATATCCGTAGTACGTGGAAGAATAAAGTGGCAACCGCCAATGCTGAGAAAGTAGTTGCACTTGAACAACTCAAGTCGGCAGCAGAGTGGGAAGCTAAACTTCAGGAGGAGATTTTTTGAATAACTGACGACTTGACTGTTGGGAATAGTGTCCCAAAGCCAATCGTCAGCCTGTTGACAGTTGTGCTCCTTTTGTATTAGTACATAAATTATAAATAAATAAAAGTTATTTTGGTATTTTTTCATCACAAATATTTCATCTTCTAATGAACTCCTGTATTGTGGTGAAGTCCTTAGGACTATTTAGACTCGACAAAGGAGGATTTGTCGCTTAGTCCTTAAACTTGTTCGCGACCAAATGATACGTTGTTACCAAGGACGACAACGTTTATCGAGCATAGGTCGTTGTGTGCCATATGGGTTGGTTGTCCTCATAACCAAGGAGTGTGGAGACACTGGTATGGCATGCAGGTGAGATGTAATGGTACATCTGCACTGAATGTGACCGACTTCGGAGTTATTTCTACTCTCAAGATTTGCTCCGATGGGATATGGGTATAAATGTCCCTCCGACCTGAGACCACCACGGTGACTTGCAAGCAACTCACTGCACTTAGGCACTGGACTACCTGAATTTCTAATTCAGTGACGGAAGGCTGCTGGGTGTAGTCAAGTACTTGACTTGTCGGTGCGTGTGTCAAGATGGGATTGACCACTCTAGTTTAGGAGCTGTGTACAGTCGTGTTTCAATTTAGCAAAACCTTGGCCAGAGTAGTCCTAGTGAGGAGTCACAGGACTAATTGAGTTGAGCACGATTCGGATGATCTCATCAAGGTTGACAGTTTAACCCTGAGGCGTCCTAAACACAGGGGTCAAAAGGGATGAATTATACGGTAACCATATTCACGTAGGTTCTGAATGTTGCGATTACGACTATTCGACCTATCCGATCATCGGGTACTATTGCTAGATGGTCACTTCGATTAGTACAGGAATTGGTTCTTGTACTACCGGCTTAGGTTCGAACCTGCGGGGTCACACACATTAGAGGTTCCTTTCTGATCTGATGGCTGATTATGAGTCTTATGTGTCTGAGACTCTATGATTGAGAATTAGAATTCTCTGATCATGAGTTTCACACATTTTGGATACCGGAGTCAAAATTTTGAATTTCAAATTTTGAATTTGAAATTTAAACTCTTCGATCAAGGTTTCATATTGATGGACTTTGATACCCGATTGCCCATCGGATTTGGACTCAATAATTATGAGAGCTTTTATTAGTGATTTGATCGCTAATTAACTCAATTTGATTGAGTAATTATTTTTGGATCAAGTCCAATTGAATTGGATTCAGTTGGGTTTGACCCGATTAGGTTAAGAGTTGACCTAATCGTCGAGATGGTTTGGTCCCTGATTTGATCAGGGGTTAGACTTAGTCAATTTCTGATTTGATTAGGATTTTATTGAAACTAATTAAGCCTAATTAAGTTAGATTTAATTTAGTCTAATTTTTCTTAACCTATTTTGATTAGGTTGGTTCAATTAAGATCAAACCACCATTTGAATTTGAATCCCTGTACCACCTTAAATCTCTGCGCCCATTTGAATTCACGAGAAGAAACTTCTCGTGAATTTTTTCTCACGCAAAGCCCTTCTCACACCCACTCTTGTGCGCCAATATTTGGATAAAGATGATTAGTTAGCCATTCAAATTCAAAGCGTGTTTGAATTTGAATGGATAACTTATCTCTTGCGCATACATGACATTATCTACTTTAGCGCCCTACATCTCACACGAGAAAGAGTTTCTCGTGAAACCTTTCCACGCACAAAGCAGAATCACACCTTCTCTTCTCACGCCCAAGTGGATAGGGATGAGTTGGTTTTAGTTTGAATTCAAATTTGATTTGAATTCAAATGTGTAACCACTTGTCTTTATCCTCTCACGCGGATAAGATACGTTTTGAACTATTTTAAAAGAGAAAGGGAGCTGGGGCGTGCGTAAAAAAAATTTTGAGAAAGAAAGTGGGGCGTGAGGAAGCCTTGTGCGTGAGGTGAAGGTCCAAAACCTTCTGAGAGAAAAGGAAAGAAAAGAAAGAAAATTGGGCACAGGATTTTTGGTGTGTACCCTAGGGTTTCTACTTAGGGTTCGAGAAGTGAGATTTGTGTGCCACGAGTATCGTGAGTCCACCAAATTTCAGAGAGAGATCCATCAGCCTCTCAACCAATCATACAGATGATTCAGAGTGTTCGAAGAGTCGGCACATATCGATCGAAGGAGTTCGATCAACATCAGCCATCAAAAGGGTGAAATCACGAACTAGCATTCGTGAGGAGCCGATCAGACGGGAGCTTCGTGTGGATGATCCGCAGAGGCCAGACACTAGTGTGGCTACGATGTGATGATCAGAGCCCTCTGACAGTGATCAGATTACGGTGATCGACTACCCGCAAAAGGTGATGTGTTCTGAACACAGTACAGTAAAAAGTTTACTGTTTCAAATTTGAATTTCAAATTTAAATGCATGATGTTGTATCATATTTAGATCCTAGTGTAGGATTAATTAGTATTAATTAATGAGATTAATTAATAATTTCACTGTAAAATAGTAATTTTGAAAAAAATTTAAAATTACCATTTTGCCCCTGCACTAAATTTTCGCTTCAAATGGTATCAGAGCATGGTTCTAGAATATGATATACATATGCATGTGTAGATTAAAGTATAATCTATAAGTTCAAATTTGAAATTCAAAATTTGAAATTTAAAATTTGAATTTTGAATTTTGAAATTTAAAATTTGTTTGAAATTTGAAATTTGAAATTTAAAATTTAAAATTTAAAATTCAAAATTTAAAATTCAAAATTTAAAATTCAAAGATTGGAAATTTGAAATTTAAAATTTGGTTGAAATCTCAAATTTAAAATTTAAAATTTGAAATTTGAAATTTAAAATTTGAAATTCAAAATTTAAAATTTAAAATTCAAAGATTGGAAATTCAAAATTTGAAATTTGGTTGAAATCTCAAATTTGAAATTTAAAATTTGAAATTTAAAATTTAAATTTTGAAATTGGTATATTTAGATATACTTGATCCAAGTAGCAAGTAATCTAATTGGGTTGGTTGCCATGGCCGTCCGGTCATAGGAGAAAAGTAGGATTTAAAGGCCCTCTCTTCCTATTCGATGGGGTCTCCTATGACGGTAGGGATGCCGATGCAATTATATCCCATGCCGATGAAGCAGCGAAATGACTTAATTATAAAATTTATCATGAATGTGTTAGATTAGATCTAAAAAAAAATTCATGATTTATTTTGAGTTATTTTCTGTTATGAAATGAGTAATAGGATTGTTGTTTATGAATTGTGCTGATCCGTTTGTGAAATGAGTCAATACATTTGGTGAACAGAAAATAAAATCTTTCAAAATTTAAAAATTATTTTCGAAATGCCAAACCCTGACCCATCAGTCCAAGTACTTAATTAAAAGAATTAAGTATTGTCTAGTAGGTCTAGAATTGTGAATTAAGACCTAAGATAATTGCATAAATTTGTGGGTCAATGGGTTAGATGAATTAGGTCCATAATTGGGTTAGACCTAAGGTTAGCTTAAAAAATGGACTAAATGGAGTAATTGGTCAAATCTAATCAAAAGTTGAATTAGATTAAGTCAAGGATACTCTAGACTCAACTTCAATAGTTGTAGTTGAATGGGTCCATGTCTTTAACTAGACCAAGATAGACTTAATTCATAGCTACGCAGTGGAGCCCTATTTACTAAGTTGATCAAAATTAAAACTAATGAACCGATTGGTGTCTAAGGTAAGTTCGGCAGTTTTGACCAATGGTTCTTAAGCGGGAGCTACTCGGATTGATTCGATCATTGACGAGTTAATAACAAATCTCCACCACTGATCTCACTTACCTGGCCAATCTGGTAAGTTAGATTTTGATTAGATCACTTGGTGATTAGAGCTCACCCATGTCATTAGGTAAATCAGTGTGACTGATTTAGGTGCTCCTAATGTCAGCTTTAATTAAATCTTTTTTAATCTGACTTGGTGAAGTCAGTGGGAGGATTGAAATTGGCTGGATGATTTTTTCTCTACTATCCTTTAATAAAATCCTCAAAAATTATTAGGTCCCTAAAATGATTAAGTTATAATGATAACTAAGTCAAAGCCTCCCATTAAGTGAGTGATAATGAGTCAATTAGTTCAATAATCATTGGAGGCCCAAAGGCCTGGTGCTCATTAGCTAATGGAATTATCATTCATAATATGATAATTTGGTTGAGTCTTTCTGATAGTGGTGAGGTTGGCCGGCCAAAGTCGGGCCTGATCATTTATTGGTCTGATTCATCAAATTAAGTCATGTTAATGGTTGGACCTAACCAGATCTTTTCAGTGGAGGCCAAAGCCTACTGATTAGGTTCTGGGGCAAAATCAATTACTAGAAGTTGTTTAGAGAAACAACTGGTTAAGAACCTACCCATAGATGTACATGGGTTGACCAACCAAAGTTGGGCTCGTGTGTAGTCTGTGTGGATTCTAGTACCCATTAAGAAATTAAAGTAATTTCTCGAATTGGAGGTTGAGGCTACCAGTTCGTAAAAATATTGGAAAAAATTTTAGACTAAAGTCCAAGTCTTTAGTATTAATTTATGTACTAATAGAGGTCTGGTTTTCTTTTATACAGCTATGGCCACTACCCTGTCGCTCCGGTCATTATTAGATAATGACAAGCTCATGGGACCTAATTTCGATAGCTGGTATCGAAAATTGAAAATCGTCCTTGAGCATGAGTGGATCCTTTATGTAGTAACGGATCCAGCACCTGAGGAGCCAGCTCCGAACGCTAGTAAGGCGATCCGAGACACTTACCAGAAGTGGCTCAATGACCGCACTACCGTCCGATGTATTATGCTGGCAGCAATGAATGATGAGTTTAGCCGCAGGTTTGAGAATGCCCAACCACAGGAGATGCTTCAAATGTTGAACGACTCCTTTGGCACGCCTGACGACGTTGAAAGACATAAAACTAGTTGTGCGATTTTCAATGCTCAGATAAGGGATGGGGCCTTAGTCACTGATCATGTACTGTACATGATCGAGATGATTGAGCGCCTAAGCAAATTGAGTTTTCCTCTGCACAAGCAGCTCGGTAAGGATGTGATCCTTAATTCTTTGCCCAAGTTCTTCCTCCCATTCCTTACTCATTTTTGAATGACAAAGCCTACAGTAAACTACCACGGGTTGTTGGGGTTGCTGCAGAACTTTGAGAAGGATCATCAACTCCATAAGGAGTCGGTGAATGTAGTGGGAGGGTCTTCTTCTCATCGTCGACCCTTTGGAAAGAGGAAGAAGAACAAGAAGAAGAAGAACAAGAAGGTGCAGCCTCATGCTGGGACGGTTGCACAGGGTCAGACCAAGAAGTGCAAGCCCGACCAGAGCCAGGCAGAGTGCTTCTTTTGCAAGAAGCAGGGGCATTGGAAGATGAACTGTCCTCAATACATTGCCTCCCTGGACCCGAACAGGCCGAAGAAGAAGCAAGGTAATTATATGATAACTCCTTGCAACTTTTTCATTTGTGATACTACTGCCTGGGTATTGGATACCGGAAGCCCTTATCATATTTGTAATTCGATGCAGGGTCTGCAGGTCAGTAGGAGATTTGATGAAGACGAGAGGTTCCTGAACGTTGGAGATGGAAGCAAAGTTCCAGTTCTAGCTTTAGGAATCATGAGTCTTGTAATCAATTCTCGTAATGTAATTCTCAGTAAATGTCACTATTGTCCAAGCTTTTTATTAAATATTATTTCTGTAGGCCTTTTGGCCATGTACGGTTATGATTTTTTAATAAAAAAAATATTTGCAATATCATTTTGAATGGTGTTACAATGTTTGTTGGATAATTAAATAATAAAATTTACTTACTATCACAGCCTGTTAATGTGGTTCAAAACTTCGGTAAACGTCCTAGAATAGATAATATGTCAGAAGTCTACCTTTGGCATTGTAGACTAGGTCATATCAATAAGAACAAGATAAACAGGTTGGCTCAAGAAGAAATTCTTGAACTTGGTGATTGTGAAACACTTCCAACCTGTGAGTCTTATCTTCTTGAAAAGATGACCAAGTCACCTTTTACTGGAAAAGGTGAGCGAGCCAGTGAACTCTTGGGTATGGTACATTCTGATATATGTGGACCTATGAGCTCAAGTGCAAGAGATGGATATTTCTACTTCATAACCTTCACAGACGACCTATCGAGATATGGGTATGTCTACTTAATGAAGCATAAGTCGGAGTCGTTTGAAATGTTCAAACTATTCCGAAATGAGGTAGAAAAATAAACTGAAAAGTATATTAAAATTCTTCGATCTGATCGAGGAGGTGAATACCTTTTCAATGAGTTTCTGACGTATCTAGGGGAGAATGGGATTCTCTCTCAGTGGACTCCTCCTGGAATACCACAGCATAATGATGTGTCTGAAAGGAAGAATCGGATCTTATTGGACATGGTTCGATCCATGATGGGGTTTGCTGGTCTGTCGATCTTCCTCTGGGGATATGCACTCGAATCGGCTTGTTACCTTCTAAATAGAGTTTCGAGTAAGTTTGTAGCCAAAACATCATATGAGATATGGATAGGACGTAAGCCAGTACTCTTGCACCTTAGGGTTTGGGGGTGTCCGGCTTATGTTAAACGTTTAATTACAGATAAGCTTGGACCTAGGTCTGACAAGTGTAATTTTATAGGGTATCCAAAAGAGACCAAAGGGTATTATTTCTACCTTGCTGATGAGCAAAAGGTGTTTGTCAGCCTTAAGGCAATCTTTTAAGAAAAGGAGTTCCTTAGTGAAGGAACTGTTGCCTCTAAGGTCGAACTTGACGAAGTTCGACAGGTGGAAAAACCGACACATGTTACTGAACCTGAACCGAATTTGATTAGATCAGATTCGGAGCCCATTGATTATGCACCCTTAAGGCGGTCTGGTAGAGTACCACATCAACCGGACAGATACTATGGTTTCTTGGTCCGGGATGGCGATCCTGTCGAACTTGATGAAAATGATGAGGATCCGATCACCTACATGGATGCAATGCAGAGACCTGACTCTGAGAAATGGCTAGAGGCCATGAAATCCGAAATGGAGTCCATGAAGGTCAACGATGTGTGGACATTGGTTGACTCACCCGAAGGAGTGAAACCCATAGGGTGTAAGTGGGTCTTCAAGAGGAAGAGGGGCGCAGACGGAAAGGTGGAGACCTATAAAGTCCGTCTGGTTGCCAAGGGATATCATCAACGTTATGGTATAGACTATGATGAGACATTTTCTCCTATGGCAATGCTCAAATCCATTCGAATTATGCTTGCGATAGCTGTCCATCTAGACTATGAAATCTGACAGATGGATGTGAAGACAGCTTTTCTAAACGGAGAGCTGGACGAAGAGGTGTATATGATACAACCTGAAGGGTTCACATCCACAGATGAGTCTAAGGTATGCAAGCTACAAAGGTCTATTTATGGACTTAAGCAGGCATCTCAGAGTTGGAACATACGTTTTGATAGGACGATCAAAACGTATGGCTTCGTTAAGAACGGAGAAGAGTCCTGCATTTATAAGTGGGCTAATGGTCCAGTAGTAGTATTTCTTGTATTGTATGTGGATGACATTCTCTTAATCGAGAATGATGTCCCTGCATTACAGGGAATCAAGATTTGGCTGTCCTCACAGTTCTCCATGAAGGATCTGGGAGAAGCTTTCTACATCCTAAGGATGAAGATCTATAGGGATAGATCCAAAAGGTTGCTTGGCTTATCCTAGTCCACGTACATTGATACTATGTTGAAAAGGTTCAGCATGGAGAATTCCAAGAAAGGCTATCTACCGATAGGCCAAAAAATTTCTCTCTCGAAAAGAGATTGTCCGACAATACCTCAAGAGAGAGAGCGTATGGGTAGGATTCCATATGCTTCGACAGTGGGATCTATCATGTATGCCATGATATATACACGATCAGATGTGGCATACTCACTAGGGGTAGTGAGTAGATACCAATCTGATCCAGGAGAGAATCACTAGAAGGTTGTTAAAACCATCCTGAAGTATTTAAGAAATACTAAGGACCAGTGGCTTGTATATGGTGAATCAGACTTGAGACTTATAGGGTTTACAGACTCTAGTTTCCAGTCTGATCGTGATGACAGCAAGAGTGTGTCAGGATTTATTTTTACCCTTAATGGTGGGGCTGTCTGCTGGAAGAGTTCCAAGCAGCACACTGTGGCTGATTCAGTATGTGAGGCAGAGTATATTGCTACATCAGATGCTGCCAAAGAAGTGGTGTGGCTGAGAAAATTCATCACCGAGCTCAGAGTAGCACCCTCCCTTGTTGGTCCAGTTTTGCTCTACTGTGACAGCTCTGGAGCCATTGCTCAGAAGAAGGAACCGAAGGCACACCAGCGGACGAAGCATATTCTGTGCCGCTACCATTTCATCTGGAAGATCGTGGATCGAGGTGACGTCGACTTTCAGAAGATCGACGGAAAGGAGAACCTGACCGACCCATTCACTAAAGCCATTGCGGTGAAGGAGTTCAACGACTACAAGTCAAAGATGGGTATTAGATACTGCACCGATTGGCTTTAGGTCAAGTGGGAGATTGTTGGGAATAGTGTCCCAAAGCCAATCGTTAGCCTGTTGACGGTTGTGCTCCTTTTGTATTAATACATGAATTATAAATAAATAAAAGTTATTTTGGCATTTTTTCATCACAAATGTTTCATCTTCTAATGAACTCCTGTGTTGTGGTGAAATCTTTAGGACTATTTAGACTCGACAAAGGAGGATTTGTCGCTTAGTCCTTAAACCTGTTCGCGACCAAATGATACGTTGTTACCAAGGACGACAACGTTTATCGAGCATAAGTCGTTGTGTGCCATATGGGTTGGTTGTCCTCATAACCAAGGAGTATGGAGATACTGTTATGGCATACAGATGAGATATAATGGTACATCTGCACTGAACGTGACCGACTCCGGAGCTATTTCTGCTGTCAAGATTTGCTCCGATGGGATATGGGTATAAATGTCCCTCCGACCTGAGACCGCCACAGTGACTTGCAAGCAACTCATTGCACTTAGGCACTGGACTACCTGAATTTCTAATTCAGTGACGGAAGGCTGCTGGGTGTAGTCAAGTACTTGACTTGTCAATGCGTGTGTCAAGATGGGATTGACCACTCTAGTTTAGGAGCTGTGTACAGTCGTGTTTCAATTTAGCAAAATCTTGGCCAGGGTAGTCCTAGTGAGGAGTCACAGGACTAATTGAGTTGAGCACGATTCGGATGATCTCATCAGGGTTGACAGTTTAATCCTGAGGCATCCTAAACACAGGGGTCAAAAGGGATGAATTATACGGTAACCATATTCACGTAGGTTCTGAATGTTGCGATTACGACTATTCGACCTATCCGATCGTCAGGTACCATTGCTAGATGGTCACTTCGATTAGTACAGGAATTGGTTCCTGTACTATCGATTTAGGTTTGAACCTGCGGGGTCACACACATTAGAGGTTCCTTTCTGATCTGATGGCTGATTATGAGTCTTATGTGTCTGGGACTCTATGATTGAGAATTAGAATTCTCTGATCATGAGTTCCACATATTTTGAGTAATTATTTTTGGATCAAGTCCAATTGAATTGGATTCAGTTGGGTTTGACCCGATTAGGTTAAGAGTTGACCTAATCGTCGAGATGGTTTGGTCCCTGATTTGATCAGGGGTTGGACTTAGTCAATTTTTGATTTGATTAAGATTTTATTGAGCCTAATTAAACCTAATTAGGTTGGGTTTAATTTAGTCTAATTGTGCTTAACCTATTTTGATTAGGTTGGTCAATTAAGATCAAACCACCATTTGAATTTGAATCCCTGCACCACCTTAAATCTCTACGCCCATTTGAATTCACGAGAAGAAACTTCTCGTGAATTTTTTCTCACGCAAAGCCCTTCTCACGCCCACTCTTGTGTGCCAATATTTGGATAAAGATGATTAGTTAGCCATTCAAATTCAAAGCGTGTTTAAATTTGAATGGATAACTTATCTCTTGCGCATACATGATATTATCCACTTTAGCACCCCACATCTCACTCGAGAAAGAGTTTCTCATGAAACCTTTCCATGCACAAAGTAGACTCGCACCTTCTCTTCTCACGCCCAAGTGGATAGGGATGAGTTGGTTTTAGTTTGAATTCAAATTTGATTTGAATTCCAATGTGTAACCACTTGTCTTTATCCTCTCACGCGGATAAGATACGTTTTGAACTATTTTAAAAGAGAAAGGGAGCTGGGGCGTGCGTAAAAAAAAATTTGAGAAAGAAAGTGGGGCGTGAGGAAGCCTTGTGCGTGAGGTGAAGGTCCAAAACCTTCCGAGAGAAAAAGAAAGAAAAAAAAGAAAATTGGGCGCAGGATTTTTGGTGTGTACCCTAGGATTTCTACCTAGGGTTCGGGAAGTGAGATTTGTGTGCCACGAGTGTCGTGAGTCTTCCAAATTTCAGAGAGAGATCTATCAACCTCTCAACCAATCGTGCAGATGATCCGAAACATCTGAAGAGTCGGCACATATCGATCGAAGGAGTTCGATTAACATCAGCCATCAAAAGGGTGAAATCATGAACTAGCATTCGTGAGGAGCCGATCAGTCGGGAGCTTCGTGTGGATGATCCACAGAGGCCAGACACTAGTATGGCTATGACGTGATAATCAGAGCCCTCCGACGATGATCAGATTACGGTGATCGACTACCCACAAAAGGTGATGTGTTCTGAACACAGTACAGTAAAAAGTTTTCTGTTTCAAATTTAAATTTTAAATTTAAATGCATGATGTTGTATCATATTTAGATCCTATTGTAGGGTTAATTAGTATTAATTAATGAGATTAATTAATAATTTTGCAGTAAAATAATAATTTTGAAAAAATTTTAAAATTACCATTTTGCCCATGCACTAAATTTTCGCTTCATTGACATCCTCGGGGGATGAACTTAAGTCGGCTCACGAGATTATTTCAGCTCTTATGTCACAGTTCAAGAGCAAAAAATACTCTATCCACCGGCTTCGACGAGAGCAAGACAGATGCATCGAAGAACTCGAAGCCGAACGTGAATGTCATCAGGCCAGCCTGAAATGATTGGCACTGGCCGAAGAAGAATTATCCTCTACTCAAGCAGATGTTGATTTGGCAAAGATGGAAGCAGAGTCGGCAAGGGAAGCACTGAGTCAGATAGTCGAAGATTTTTGAGGTTCAAAAGAATTCAAAGAAGAGATCCTCGAAAGTGGCTTCACCTTGTACTGCGTCGGATATGAAGACGATTGAGATATGGTCGAAAAATTATATCCGAGCCTCGATTTGAGCAGCATCATCCCTCCAGGATCGAAAAATGGAGTTGTTGAAGAAGAAGCCGCTCCGACACAAGAAGAAGCACCGACCAGGCCCAAAATCGTTCAAGTCGATGATGCTAACCCCGAACAAAGGAACAATAATGGTGATGAAGCTTAGTCGGTGTATTTTATCCTTTTTTTTGTAGTCTGATACTTGTAGTCGGCCTTCGATCCAATTTTGTAACTTTTTGTTGATAATGAATGAAAATATTTCTAAGTTTGAACTCTTTTTTTTTGGAATGTCTACAATATTTGCAATGTAAGATAACCATCGAACATTGATCGATAATTGATAAACACTTAATTTAAGTATTTTAAATTAAGAAATTATATTTAATTTATCTTATTTATTAAGAATTTGATGTTTCTTTCGATGTTTTACAGGAAAGGTGATCGCCGATACAAAGAGTCCGATTCATAGATCAAAAAGATTCAAGTTTGAAGAAAATTGGACTTAAAATAAAATTAAAATAAAAGAAAGACGCATCCGGTATTATAGAAAATGAAGATACTATGCAAGGAATCCAAAAAGGATATAGATGTCATTATGAAGGAATTTTTGTTTCTTTTTGGAATATAAAAAAAAAGGAAAAGGTTCCACGTGAATTTTTTTGGCTCCTGTGCGCTTGAATCCTTTGGCGCGTGAATCCTTTGGCGCGTGAACATGGGAAGCTGGCGCGTGGACGCGGTTTGGACGCGGGGCGCGGGATGGCGCGTGGACGCGCGGGGACAGGCGCGGGATGCGGGCAGGACGCGGAACGCGTGAGGCAGGACGCGGGCTAGCGTGCATCGCAGACACAGTAACGAGCAAATTAAAGAAAAAATTTTTATTTGGAAATATTTCAAGTGGAAAGATTTATATTTTTTTTTAGTCCCACATCGGAAAACCATGTAAAACTCCTCCCCCCTAATATCTATAAAAAGGCTTTTGTACTCCCATTAGAGGGAGCCCAGAAATTCTTCTAAAGCCTTGCATAGAGGAACAGAAAGGGACTACTTCATGAGCAGCTAGGCTAGCAGTCTCGGGAGTGGAGAAGAAAGTTTGTAACGACACAGAGATGGTTTATTGTTCTAAACTTTTCTGTATTTTTTTATATGCAATAAAGATTATGCTTTTTATTTAAATTGTCATGAGTTCTTTATTTGCTCCCTATCATATGCTTTTATTTATGCTTTCTTGTTAGATTAATATTAGGAACAACTTTTACTTTCCGGAGACGCGTCGTGATCTACGGATACGGAGCGTGCCGAGGAAAGAAGAGTTGTGTACCTAGTCTTTCCGGAGACGCGCCGTGATCTACGGGTACGGAGCGTGCCGAGGAAAGATAGGTATTTTTTCTAAGATTAATCACATCTATTTAGTTAAAAAAGAGATACAACTCTGCTAGTGCAAATTAATTCAAAACTCCCGAGCTCTTTTTATTTTTTTATTACCTCAATTTTATGATAATTTATTTTCTAAATCAAAAACAACGCTTCTTTCTTTTACCTTGCAATTTCAATTTAGCCCAAGATCCCTGAGGATACGATCTCGACTCATCATACCTACATAGTGAGTAGAGTTACTTTTGGTGCTATCAACGACTACGCATCAAATTTTGGCGCCGTTGCCGGGGATCTTGGCACGGTTGAATTAAAGAAAAAAAAATTTTGAAAAAAATTTTTTTTTTTTAATTTTTTTTTTTAAAAAAAAATTCTTTTCAGTTTTTATTTCTCGTTTTAAATTTTTTTTTTTTTTAGTACTTTCTAGCTAAATAATCTTATTTGCATAATTACAGAATTACCTTGCATAACTAATTTACTATTTAGAATTTTGCTGCTTAGAATAATTTGCTACTTTTCATAGCCCAGTAATTTATTGCTTTTCAGATTTAATCACTTAAATTTATTTTCTTGCAAAACTAAAAAAAAAATTAAAAAAAAATATATAAAAAGATAAAATTATATATATATATAAAAAAAAAAACCACTGACATTTCATAACACTTAACTAAAATAGCGTAACCTCAAATATAAAAATTTTTAACCTGATTGGACACCTTGTTTCCTTGCATTGCATCTCCATAATTAATCTTAAGGGCAATAACCCATTAACCAGATAAGGTGGGGATTTGATCACCCTTCCTTGGCCCACAAATCACTCCCTTGCATTTGCATAACCTAGACCTTAATTTAAAATCAACTAGACGTCAACCCTAGGAATTTCGAGCTCAATAGGATAAGAAAGCTCTAGAGTTGAACCGAGTGCGGATTGGTTAATTGCTCGGTGTCTAAGGCAAGTGGTTTTCAATTGGTTCCGTTGACTGACCTGGCCAACTTAGTTGGTGTCTAAGGAAAGCAACGAGCAGGGAACCTCCCACATCTTACGCTTACCTGGCCGAGTCAGTTAGTCAGTCTTGAGCTTGGAGTGCTCAAAAGCAATCTTGAAAGTTAGGAGCTGTCTAGATCTAAGTTAACCCTAGGATAGAGAGTATATGATTGTTTAAGTTGATTGCAATTAACATCTAAACATTAATTAATTTCTCCCTTTTCATAGATTTAAGGTTCTTAGGTTCTTCTCTTTAGATTTTCTTCATTCTTTTCTCACTTTATTATAAAAATATATATTAAAAAAAAAAAAAAAATTTCTGTGTGTGCTCTACAGTATAATTGTAAGGTGTATGCTTGGCCGTAGATCGTTACGACCAGAAATTCAACCTTTTGATCCAGAAATAGAAAGAACCTTTAGAGCCTACAGACATAAAAAGATGGACCGAAATCAGGAGAATGATCCACCCAAGCAATTGAAGGAGTACTTTACTCCTTCCACATATACCTACTCTCCTTGTATTCAAGTACCTCCTGTGGAGGCCACTCAATATGAAATTAAGTCCAGTATAATCCAAATGTTACCATCATTTTATGGACTTAGTAATGAAGACCCTTATAAACATCTTGAAGAATTTCTTGAGATATGCTCAACTGTCAAAATTCACAACTTCTCCGATGATGCTCTTAGGTTGAAATTATTCCCTTTTTCACTTAAGGACAAAGCCAAATACTGGCTACATACTTTGGATTCCATGACTATATCAACCTGGGACCAGCTGCAAGGAGAGTTTCTCAAGAAATATTTTTCCATAGGAAAAACTAATCAAATAAGGAAAGCCATAACTAGTTTTTCCCAATTAGATGGAGAAATGTTTCATGAAACATGGGAGAGATTAAAAGACCTTATTAGAAAATGTCCCCACCATGCTGTACCCAAGTGGCAGTTAATCCAATATTTTTATGATGGGCTCTCTGAAAGACATCGACAAATGATCGATGCATCATGCGGTGGGACATTTATGCTGAAAAGTGAAGATGAGGCATGGCAACTGTTTGAAATTTTAAGTGAAAATTCATTACATCATATGTCTGCCTCTATTAGAGATAAACCCATGTTAAACTCAAAAAGAGGTGGAATATATGAAGTAGGAAATGCCATAGATATCCATCAAAAGGTAGATGAACTGTCTCAAAAATTAGATCGTCTTCTAAACACTGGACAATCCCCAATTCCACCTAATCCAATCCAAGAAGTTTGTGCATTGTGTGCAAGTCCGAACCATTTTGTTAGTGAATGCCCAGCCGCACCCCAATTTTCTGAGTTTGTGCACGAGCAGGTTCAGCAAGTCCAACAAGCTCGCAGACCAGGAAATGATCCATATTCGAACACTTATAACCCCGGCTGGAGAAACCATCCAAATTTTTCTTGGAGACCACAACCAGTGGTTGGTCCTGCCACACCTCGACCTCAATATCAAGATCCAACATATAGGCATGGACCATACCATCAATTTCAAAATGCTCCTCAACCATCTACTACTGGTCACAGTTCAGCTTTTGAGGAAAAAGTCCTGAAAGCACTAGAAAGATTAGAAGTCAACACTCAGACCCTTAACTCCCACACACAATCTATTACTAAGCTAGAGACCCAAATAGGTCAACTAGCAACTGCATTCAGTAGGAGGGAAGGAGGAAAATTACCTAGCCAACCAGAGAGCAACCCAAGAGGGCAATTTGTGATTGAGAGTTCTAATACCCCAGAAGCTTTTTCTGAACATGCCAAATCAATCATGACTCTGAGAAGTGGGAAGGTCATTGAACACACTAGCAAAACCAAAGAGACTGACCCTAAATCTCTAACCGAATCCAAATCACCCAAGAACAAGGAGGACCTGAAAATAGAGAAGGAACCAACTGCACCAGAATCATCTTACTTGCCTAAAGCCCCATTTCCGGATGCCCTGAAAGCCCCTATTCCTACAGATAAGAAGGGAGGAAAACTCGATGAGATGTTGGAATTGTTTAAGCAAGTCCAAATTAATCTTCCCCTTCTAGATGCAATCAAACAGGTCCCTGCTTATGCCAAATTTTTGAAGGATTTGTGTACCCAAAAACGTAAATCTAGATCACAAATCCCAAAGAAAGTATGTCTCACTGAACAGGCTAGTTCTGTCTTTCAGCATGCCACTCCTCCAAAGCTTAAGGACCCAAGAGCCCCCATCATTTCCTGTGTTATAGGAGATTATCACATTGAAAAAGCTCTTCTGGATTTAGGGGCAAGTGTGAATCTTTTACCTAGTTCGGTGTATGAACTTTTTGGATTTGAAGAACTGAAACCCACATCAGTCACATTACAGTTAGCCGACAGATCAATTAAAGAACCACGTGGAATGCTTGAGGATGTCTTGGTCAAGGTAGATGAGTTTTACTTTCCAGTTGATTTTTTGGTTCTCGATATGGAATTAAGTGGCAACCCCAGACAAATTCCCATTATCTTAGGACGACCCTTCCTAGCTACGGCAAATGCATGCATTAATTGTAGGACAGGAGTCATGGACGTATCGTTTGGGAATAAGAAACTAAGATTGAATGTGTTTGGTGCTTCCCAAGGACCATCAATGGATAGTTGCTTCGAAGTAGATACACTAGAAGATATTATAGAAGATGCAACACCCATAATTCTAGCACCAGACCCCTCAGATACTTGCTTGGCTCACTCTGGAGTGTGTGACTTTGAGGAATATAGGAAAGAAGTTAACATCTTGTTAGATACACCACATGATAAAACCACTCCTCCATGGACAATCAAGTATGAGCCATTGCCCACATTAGCCAGTACACCAATAGTCCCATCTTTAGAATCACCACCTACGTTAGAATTGAAACCTCTTCCTGCCACGCTTAAGTATGTATTTCTAGGACTCAATGACACCCTCCCGGTAATCATTGCATCAGACTTGACCCCTAATCAGGAAGCACAATTGGTTGGTATTCTGAAGGAACATAAAGAGGCTATCGGTTGGTCCATTGCCGATTTAAAAGGAATTGACCCCTCCATTTGCATGCATCATATTCATTTTGAGGAAAATACCAAACCCCATCGAGATATGCAGAGGAGATTGAACCCAAACATGCGTGAAGTAGTAAAGAAAGAGGTGGTAAAGTGGTTAGATGCTGGAATCATCTACCCCATATCCGATAGTAAATGGGTCAGTCCCACTCAAGTAGTACCTAAGAAATCTGGTATTACTGTGGTGGAGAACGAAGAAGGTGAACTACTTCCAACTCGCATATCATCTGGATGGCGAGTATGCATAGATTATAGAAAACTGAATGCCGTTACTAGGAAGGATCATTTTCCATTGCCCTTCATCGATCAAATCCTAGAACGGTTAGCAGGACAAAGTTTCTACTGTTTTCTTGATGGTTATTCAGGGTACAATCAAGTACCTGTATTTCCGGATGATCAAGAAAAGACGACCTTCACTTGCCCCTATGGCACCTTCGCTTTTCGGCGTATGCCATTTGGGCTTTGCAATGCACCCGCTACATTTCAACGGTGCATACTGGCCATTTTTTCGGATATGGTGGACAAATGTCTTGAAGTTTTTATGGATGATTTTTCTGTGTTTGGAACCACCTTTGAAGATTGTCTCCATAATCTTTCAAAAGTTCTTAAACGGTGTATGGAGACAAATCTTGTCCTAAGTTGGGAAAAGAGCCATTTCATGGTGCGGAAAGGAATTGTATTAGGACATATTATTTCTGAAAAAGGGATTGAGGTAGATAAAGCCAAAGTTGAGGTCATTTCAAAACTACCACCCCCTACTTCGGTCCGACAAATACGATCTTTCTTAGGTCATGCCGGATTTTATAGACGCTTCATCAAAGACTTTAGCAAGATTTCAAGACCCTTGTGCAATTTGTTGGCCAAGGATACACCATTTGTCTTTGATGAAGACTGTTTGAAAGCATTCAACACATTACGAACAGCCCTGACAACAGCACCCATAATAAAACCCCCTGACTGGTCCATTCCATTTGAGATTATGTGTGATGCCTCTGACTTTGCAATAGGTGCCGTCTTAGGCCAAAAAATCAATAAGGAGCCACATGTGATCTATTATGCTAGCAAGACTCTTTCCGATGCCCAATTAAACTACACCACAACAGAAAAAGAGCTACTAGCAGTAGTGTTTGCCCTTGAAAAATTTTGCTCATATCTGTTAGGGTCTAAGGTTCTAGTTTACTCTGATCATGCGGCTTTGAAACATCTCCTCTCGAAGAAAGATACTAAACCGCGTTTGATCAGATGGATCCTTCTTTTACAAGAATTTGATCTGGAAATCCGAGATAAGAAGGGTTCTGAGAATGTGGTAGCTGATCACATCTCCAGGATCTTAGTTGAACACACGATAGGTATAGATGAGGTCAAAGAAAAATTTCCTGACGAACAACTTTTCGCAATCTCCTCTAGCCGTCCTCCATGGTTTGCCCATATTGTCAATTACTTGTCAACAGGACAAGTACCTTCTCACTGGACAAAACAAGAAAAGGATCGATTTTTCTCACAAATTAAACATTATTTCTGGGAAGAACCTGAACTATTTAAATACTGTCCTGACCAAGTTATTCGCCGTTGTGTCCCCGAGAGTGAATTTCAAAGCATTCTCACTTTTTGCCATTCTTCGGCATGTGGGGGACATTTTAGTGGAAGAAAAACTGCAGCAAAAGTACTGCAGAGTGGGTTTTATTGGCCAACGCTTTTCAAGGATGCACATGAATTTGGCCGAAGTTGTCTGCGATGTCAGCAAACAGGAAATTTATCCAAGAAGGATATGATGCCGCTGACCCCCATTTTAGTAGTAGAAATCTTCGATGTTTGGGGGATTGATTTCATGGGACCTTTTCTAGCCTCATTTGGATTTGAATATATTCTGGTGGCAGTTGATTACGTATCAAAATGGGTGGAGGCAATAGCTACACGGACTAATGATAATAAAATTATAATTAGTTTTATCCAACGAAACATCATTAGTCGATTTGGCTTCCCAAGGGTGATCATTAGTGATGGGGGGACTCATTTTACGAATAAACACTTTGAAGCACTTATGAAAAAATATAATATTTCACACAAAGTGGCCACACCATATCACCCCCAAACTAATGGTCAGGTAGAGGTGTCAAATAGGGAGATTAAACATATCCTAGAAAAGACGGTTAGGCCCGATAGAAAGGATTGGTCTCTTCGCTTAGACGATGCATTATGGGCTTACCGTACTGCTTTTAAAACACCCATAGGAATGTCTCCCTATCGACTTGTATTCGGAAAAGCTTGTCATTTGCCGATGGAATTGGAACATCGTGCATTTTGGGCCATACGGCAATTTAACTTTGATATGAAAAATGCAGGTTCCAATAGGAGACTCCAATTAAATGAACTTGAAGAGCTACGCAATGAAGCATATGAGAGTGTCAAAATTTATAAGGCTCGAACTAAAGCATATCATGATAAATTTATTGCACGAAAAATGTTCGAGCCTAATCAAAAAGTTTGGCTCTTCAATTCTAGGTTGCGTCTGTTTCCTGGAAAACTTCGCTCACGTTGGGACGGACCTTTCATTGTAACTCAGGTATTTCCTCATGGAGCTATCGAACTCAAAAATCCTAAACAGGGGAACACTTTTAAAGTGAACGGTCAACGATTGAAACCTTACATAGATGGAATTAGTGATGGAGAATTAATTGAAACTGTTGATTTAGTGGATCCAAAACTGCCATAATACTCAATTCAGTCTGGCTGAAGACGTAAAACTTAGCGCTTGTTGGGAGGCAACCCAATGATTTCATTTTTTTTTTACTTTATCGCAGCTGCAGGAATTTAGAACAAGAGCCTATTAATCAATGAAGCTATCTTCAACTTTCGAAGCAAAAATTATCTCAGGTGCACTCTCTCCTTTTATTTTCTTTGCTTTTCTACTCCATTGAGGACAATGTAGATTAAGTTGGGGGGAGGGGAAATTAATCAAATCCTCGAGTATGGTCAGAAATAATTAGTTTTGTGTATTCAAATTTTATTTTGATTAAGAGTCAATTAGGCATCCTAATAAATGAATGATTAACGGTCAAGATAATTTTAGAGATACTGAGGAATAAATTATTAAGAAAACCCAATGAATGGTAGGGTTTGAACTAGACCAAATTTTAGGAGTGATTCTACAACCCTCTTCTTACTGATCTCAATAAAGAATCTGCTTCATGAAAAATTGGGTGGAAAGATCGAGGTATGCAAAACTCCTTCTTAAAAAAAAAAAAAAAAAAAAAAAAAAAAAAGAGAGAGAAAAACAACATTGGTCTCCTACTGAGTAACCGGGCCCTTTCGCCTAAGTAAGCGTTGTGGTTCGCGTAAAAAGGTAGGCAATGTTATATATATATATATATATATATAAAAAAAAGAAAAAAAAAAGGGGGGGGACTAAATTGCAAGAAGATAATAAACCTCTTTTCCATTAAGTTAGAGGATTTAAAGAGTAAAGTGGGGAGTTGGTGAAAGAAAAGCTCTGAAATTTTTTTTTAGTTAAAACTCAGCCACTAATTGGGTCAAATTGATAATCCAATGAAATATCTCTTTAATGGTCTGACCCAGTAACATCTACCTTTTGGGATGCCTAATCTACTTTTTATTCAAAATCAAGTCGGTATACAATGTTGATATATATATTTTACTCGAGGACGAGCAAAATTCAAGTTGGGGGGTGTGATAAACACTTAATTTAAGTATTTTAAATTAAGAAATTATATTTAATTTATCTTATTTATTAAGAATTTGATGTTTCTTTCGATGTTTTACAGGAAAGGTGATCGCCGATACAAAGAGTCCGATTCATAGATCAAAAAGATTCAAGTTTGAAGAAAATTGGACTTAAAATAAAATTAAAATAAAAGAAAGACGCATCCGGTATTATAGAAAATGAAGATACTATGCAAGGAATCCAAAAAGGATATAGATGTCATTATGAAGGAACTTTTGTTTCTTTTTGAAATATAAAAAAAAAAGGAAAAGGTTCCACGTGAATTTTTTTGGCTCCTGTGCGCTTGAATCCTTTGGCGCGTGAATCCTTTGGCGCGTGAACATGGGAAGCTGGCGCGTGGACGCGGTTTGGACGCGGGGCGCGGGATGGCGCGTGGACGCTCGGGGACAGGCGCGGGATGCGGGCAGGACGCGGAACGCGTGAGGCAGGACGCGGGCTAGCGTGCATCGCAGACACAGTAACGAGCAAATTAAAGAAAAAATTTTTATTTGGAAATATTTCAAGTGGAAAGATTTGTATTTTTTTTTAGTCCCACATCGGAAAACCATGTAAAACTCCTCCCCCCTAATATCTATAAAAAGGCTTTTGTACTCCCATTAGAGGGAGCCCAGAAATTCTTCTAAAGCCTTGCATAGAGGAACAGAAAGGGACTACTTCATGAGCAGCTAGGCTAGCAGTCTCGGGAGTGGAGAAGAAAGTTTGTAACGACACAGAGATGGTTTATTGTTCTAAACTTTTCTGTATTTCTTTATATGCAATAAAGATTATGCTTTTTATTTAAATTGTCATGAGTTCTTTATTTGCTCCCTATCATATGCTTTTATTTATGCTTTCTTGTTAGATTAATATTAGGAACAACTTTTACTTTCCGGAGACGCGTCGTGATCTACGGATACGGAGCGTGCCGAGGAAAGAAGAGTTGTGTACCTAGTCTTTCCGGAGACGCACCGTGATCTACGGGTACGGAGCGTGCCGAGGAAAGATAGGTATTTTTCCTAAGATTAATCACATCTATTTAGTTAAAAAAGAGATACAACTCTGCTAGTGCAAATTAATTCAAAACTCCCGAGCTCTTTTTATTTTTTTATTACCTCAATTTTATGATAATTTATTTTCTAAATCAAAAACAACGCTTCTTTCTTTTACCTTGCAATTTCAATTTAGCCCAAGATCCCTGAGGATACGATCTCGACTCATCATACCTACATAGTGAGTAGAGTTACTTTTGGTGCTATCAACGACTACGCATCAATAATCCGATCATTCAGTAAGACTCGTAGAATATTAGTTGGTCGCATAGTCCTTGATATATTTTGATGGTAAGTCAAATATCTAATACCCAACACTTGGTTGAGTTTGTACGTCGAATTATTTGATAATCAATGGTAAGCCAAATATCCTTCGATCAGCTATAGCGATGTCGGTATAATTCCAATTTGACTTTTGATCATTTTGGCATTTCTGTTCCATTTAGTTGGGACTAAGTTGGTATATTAGCCTTTCGACTATAGTCAGCTTTTACAATGGAGAGCCAACATTGAGAACCGAAGTATAATCGATAGTTCAGCTTTTGTAGTGAAAGCCTGTAGTCGATGTCGGTTGAGATTGTAGTCGGTATGTCAATTTTTGCAGGAGAATCGAAATACAGTCATCACCGAAGCAGTTGATTCTTCGACTTTTATAGTGGAGGCTGAGATAAACTTTGTGTCAAAGTACAGCAAATAGCTCGGCTTTGGCAATGAAAGCCGACATATAGCCAGTAGTTGATAAAACTTATCAAAGGCTTGTGATTTTGAAATTCTGATTGTATTTCAAATAATATACATATTGATGACTTTATTGATAATACATCTTCAGATTATTGGCATTCCATGTTCGGAGAATTGCCGATCCTTCGAGAATTTCTTGCCGATATGCACCCGATCTAAGAGTTTCAGATATTCTGTAACGTCCTTTCTAGTTCAGAGATAGTTTTTCTTGATCCAAGGATTTTGAAACTTCTGCTTTTCTTAAGATTAAATCTCCTGATCGAAAGATCTTCGACTTGACTCTTGCATTATAATACCGGATTATCCTTTGCCGATATGCAGCCATCCGAACTTGAGCTTGCTGTCAGAGTTCTGAAAGGAGATCTAAGTTGGCTCTCCGATATTCGGAGTTGCTCGGTTAACTATATTATTCGACCTTTGTTGATGGCAATCCGATCTTGAGTAGTATCATTGCTTCTGTCCCATAAGCTAAATTGAATGAGGATTCTCCAGTCGGTATGTGGGGAGTCGTTCGATACGCTCATAAAATTGGATATAGTTCTTCCACCCAGAGTCCTTTGGCTTCATTCAGTCGAATTTTCAGTCCGTGCAGGATTGTTCGGTTGGTTACTTCTATCTCACCATTTGACTGTGGATGGCCGATCGATGTGAGTTTATGTGTAATATGAAACTTCGCACAAAATTTTCTAAAATTTTGATTGTCAAATTGTCTACCATTATCGATGATGATGGTGCGTGGCAAATCGATTCTATAAATGATTAATTTCTGAATGAAGTCTTCCATCTTATTTTCAGTAATTTACGTCAGAGATTCGACTTCTACCCATTTGGTAAAGTAGTCGATGGCGATCACTATGAATTTTCTCTAACCAAATATCGAAGGAAAAGGATCAAGTATGTCAATCCCCTATTGTACGAAGGACCTGATGCTACAATCGATATCAGCTGACTAGCCGGTTGATGTTGTATATTTGCATATTTTTGACATGGTTTACACCTTCAGACGAGTTGAGCTGTGTCTTTTTTCATGGTGGGCCAATAATATCCTTGTCGCAAAATTTTATAAGCCAGAGATTTGTTCCCCAAGTGATTTTCGCAAATCTCTTCGTGTACTTCTCTGAGTGCATAGTCAGCATCTGTAGGTCCCAAACACTTCAGCAAGGAGAGAGAGAATGATCTTTTGTAAAGATAACCATTCATTATTACATATTTAGAGGCCATCCATCAGAGTCATTTAGCCTCTGAGAAGTCTACAGGAAGGGTCCCATCGGTCAGGTATTGAACGATCAGATCCATCCAGCTTGGTTCGATCGTGAGCTGCAATACCTCCTCGATTTTATCGATACTCGACTGTTCGAGGCATTCAACAAATATCCGACCCAGCGAGTTGAAAGTGGTAGTAGCCAGTCATGAAAGTATATCAGTCCAAGCATTTTTGATTCTTGAAATATGAAAGATCTCAAAATATTTCAAGCTTGCCATAAAATCTTTCACCTTCTGAAGACACTTCTTCATAATAGGGTCACGGGCCTCAAATTCACCCTTAATCTGTCCAGCAATCAGTTGTGAGTCGGTGAAGACCTTCAAACTGTCGATCTCAAGCTCCTTAGCTATCTTCAAACCAGCTAAAAGTACTTCATATTCGGTTTGATTATTTGAGACTTTAAAGTTGAATCGAAGGGCATATTTAGTGACTACCCCTTCAAAATTTGTGAGTATAAGATTGGCTCTACTATCTTGTGCATTAGATGCTCTATCAATATACAGCACCCAGGTCGAACTTAGATCACGATCAAGAATCATAGCCTCCTTTATTGTATTATCATCTGTATTTTCTGACTTATTATCAGATATAGTATATTCGACGATAAAATTAGATAGGACTTGCACCTTCATGGACGGTCGTCGGCGATATTGAATGTCGAACTCACCAAGCTTTACTGCCCACTTTGTCATCCGACTTGACATGTTAGGTCGATATAAGATTGCCTTCAGCGGCTGATCTGTCAGAACTATAATTGGATGGGCTTGAAAGTACGGACGAAGTCGTTGTGCCGATATGATTAGGGTGTAGATCATGTTCTCTGCCCTTGAGTATTGGACTTCGACATTGTGAAGTACTTTGCTGGTGTAGTAGATTGGTCGATGGATTCGGTTATCATCCTCCTGGACGAGCACTGAACTAACTGCTTCTATTGAAGTTGTCAAGTAGATATATAATGTCTCTCCGACCTTTGATTTTATGAGCAAAGGTGGAGAAGCCAAGTATTTTTTCAAATTTTTGAAGGATTGTCGGCATTCATTCGACTACAAGAAGTCCTTCATCTGTCATGAAGTTTTGAAGAATGGCAAGTATCTCTCGACCGACTTAGAAATAAATCGGTTGAGTGCGGTAATCCTTCCGTTGAGTTACTGTATCTTTTTCTTTGAACTCGGATGCTTCATGTTGATAATAACTTTGATATTTTTGAGATTAGCCTTGATTTCTTGTTGTGAAACAAAAAATTCGAGAAATTTCTTAGTGGTTACCTCAAATGCATACTTAGTCGGTTTAATTTTATCTGATGCCATCAGAGTGTATCGAAAGATTCCTCCAGCTCCTGAACATGATCTGAAGTTTGGGGACTATTCACCAGCATGTCGTCCACATATACTTTCATGTTTCATCCGATCTGTATCTTGAAGATCTTGTTGATGAGTCATTGATAGGTAGCGCCGGTATTTTTCAGATCGAGAGGCATTACTTTGTGGCAGTATGTGCTTTTGTCGGTCACAAAAGCTGTGTGCTCCTCATCTTCTGGTGTCATACAGATTTGATTATATCTAGTGAAGGCATTCATGAAACTCAGAAGTCGGTGGCCAGAAGTCGCATTAACCAATTAGTCAATCTTTGACAATGAAAAGCTATCCTTCGGACAAGCTACATTCAGATCAGTATAGTCGATGCAGATCTTCTACTTTTCATTATCTTTTCTTACCATTACCACATTGGTAAGCCAGTCGAGATATGTAGCTTTTCTGATGAAGCCTGCTGCGAGAAGTTTGTTGACTTCTTCATCAATGATCTTTTGTCTTTCAGGAGCAAAAGGTCGCTTCTTCTATTTCACCGGTTTAATATTTGGGTTGATGTTAAGTCGGTGAGTTATTATTTCTAAAGGAATCCTGGGCATATCAGTGGCCGATCAAGCAAAAATGTCAGCATTGGCTTTGAGTAATTTTATTAATTATTGCCGGTCTGAGTCGAATAATTGTGATCCAATTCGAACCATTTTCTAAGGCTCCTCTTCTTTAATCATGATAGAAATTAGTTGTTCAGCAGGTTCCCCCCTCTCTTGATTCTCTCTTTGATCCAATTTATCGATAGACAGAGAGTCTTCAGATTTATTATTCTGGATGGAGACAAGGAAGCAACATCAGACGAGTTATTGATCTCCATGCATCTCTCCGACTCCATATCTTGTCAGAAATTGGACTAACAAATGGTATGTCAAAATCACTGCTCTCAGAGCGTTAAACCCAGGTCGTCCAAGTATGGCATTATAAGTCGAAGGTACTCAAACCACCGTGAATGTTATGAAAATAGTGCTATGTTGTGATTTGGTCCCAGCGGTTAAGGGGAGAGAAATTTCTCCCTTCACTGTGACAGCATCTCCTGTGAAGCCGACCAGTGGCGTCGAGACTCTTCTAAATCGGTCAGTCGGCAGTCACATTTGGAAGCAAGTCGAATAAAATAAAATATTAGTTGAACTTTCATTATCTACAAGGATTCTTTTTACATCATAGTTTGCTATTGTTGTCGAAACAACAACAGCATCATTGTAGGGAGTTTGAATTCTCCAAACATCTTCTTTCGAAAAAGTTATTACATTGTCGAGTCATCGTCGTTTTGCCGACTTTTCTTTGAAAGTTGCCCCCTATCCAGTCGTCCGAAGATCATATTGATCACCCCTACAATCAGTTGATTATTTATAGCTTTCTCAGTTTGCAGTTGAGCTCGTCGATCAGCAGGAAGTTGAGTCAGTGGATCTCTCTGATATTTTCTGAGATAGCCTCATCGAATCAGGACTTCTATCTCATTCCTAAGCTGGATGCATTGTTCGGTGTCATGACCATGATCATGATGGAACCGATAATACTTTCTCCGATCGTGGTTCCTCGATAACGCCTTCATCGGTAGGGGGTGTCATAGATATTTCGCTCCTTTGATCTCCATAAGGATCTGCACACGAGGAGTGAAAAGAGGAGTATAGGAGTCATATCTGTCGTAACCCGACCTTGGACTCCATCGTCGGGGCGAAGCTCATTTATTGGATGGTGGCCGACTTGATTCGGTCGGAGCTCCTCCCTTCTTCTATTTCTTCTTCTTCTGACTTTTGCCTTCTATCTGGCGTCGATCAGAAGCTCCTTCATCTGCGTGTATATATTTGTATGCACGCTCCAAAAGTTTGGCATAAGTCTGGGGGAGAGTCTTGTCCAAAGAATATATAAATCGAGATCTCTTCAAACCTCTTTTCATGGCTGAGATAGCCATATTTTCATTGAGGTCTTTGACCTCAAGCGTGGCCGCAATAAAATAAACCATGAAATCTCGAAGTATTTCAATCTCTCCTTGCTTAATCGAGAAGAGACTATTAGAAGTTCGTGGCGGCCTTTGGCTGGTGCTGAAGTGAGCCACGAAAGAATATTCTAGCTATCTGAAAGAATATATATTTTTCGACTGAAGTCCAAAATACCGGACTCGAGTAGCTTTCCGAAGAGTTATCGAGAAGTTGATGCATAAGAGGACGTCGGTCGCCCCTTAAATTATCATAAGAGCCTTGTAGCTCTCAAGGTGGTCGATTGGGTTAGTGGATCCGTCATATGGCTCCATCTGAGGTATCTTGAATTGAGATGAGATAAGTTGATCCAAAACGTATCGAGAAAGCAGTTGGACGGTGTGAAAGTCGTAGTCGTTGGAGGATTTTTGACCTTCCATTTGAAGCTGAGCAAGTTGGCGATTAATCTCTTGGAATTTATGTTCATAATCATCGAATCGTCGTTGGAAAACTTCGGGGGTAGAACCACCCGACGAGTTTGAAGGAGACACAGAGGGAGTTCGCGGTCATTTCTCTTTCCTAATACTATTGAGATGGAAAGAAGAGGGAGAACGTCAGGAATGATGAGTGGCACGTCGAGAGTGTCGAGAACGTCGTTGTTTGTCTCGATAGGAAAGTCGAGACGGTCGCTCTGGAGAAGAAGACGGTGATCGTCGTGGATGATGACGGCTGTGCCTGGATGGCACCGACTGTGCCGTCGGTTGCTCCGCTGGTGGCTGTTGCTGCTGGATTTGTTATTGTTGGAGGCTTTTGACTATCTCCGTGAGGACATTCATCTGCTGCACAAGTACAATGATCTGGACATCTGTGGTGATCACAGGACGTGAGGAACTAGGCTCTGCTACTGGAGGAGGGGGAGGAACCTCTTTTCGATGGGAAGAGTGTCTCGTCGACCCGGTTGTAGTAGAATGTTGGACCCTGATTTTCTCCATAGTGAATACGATCTCATCCCCCTTCCTGGTGCGGTAATCTATTGCGGCCAACTCTCCATCGTCTGTCGTCGGGAATGAACACCTGCAAGACAGCGTCCACACAGATCGAATTTATATCCGACGGAGACCCTCCGATGCCTAACTCAGAGAGAAAAATTGATGAACAAAAGTTGAATGTAAGAAGAGTAGCAGAGTTTTGGCCCAGAGTTAGCTTACCAGCCCTGTTTTCCTTATCCCTTTTTATAGATGAGGTTCTCATAACCATCGGATGTGGTCCCGTATTTTATGGCACTAAATCATTGGGCCATAATCACGTAGTGAATCATTAATTTTCACTGATTGCATCATGATATGTAGTCGGTAACTGTTCATGATGGTTATGATACGTCTGAGTTGACTAGCCAGTCATATGTCGATAGAATTTGTGAGCGACTGTCGGTTATTAGTTCTGTTATAATGACGGTCAAATCATCTATCATTGGTTGGTAGTTGGTAGTCGAATATTAGTCGATCAAGCGATCTTAATCAGCCAGCCAACAATAGGTCGGTGCAATTAGTTCGGTCGGTCAATGAAAAATTAAAACTGTCTGATCGGCCGATGCATAGTCGGAGTTATGGAGATCAAAGTCGGGGTCGGTCGGTTTACCTCAACAATTCTATTTTGTAAGAATATATATTTTATATCTGTTATTTTTGTTATCTTTTTTCTCCATAAAACAAGCATTGCTCATGCCAAAATAGAAAGGTATGTAGATGGATTAGGTATTATAGCCTATGAAGCTTGCAGCCTGCCAATGAAATGAGGCTTGCACTCCAATTTTGACAAAAGAGTAGCATTTTTTTTCTTTTTAGAACCCCTAAAATATCCAATTTGTTTCCTAAGCACAATGGAACAACAATGACCATATATAGAGTACACATTGATAAAGAAATTTCTATAAAGTTGCATGAAAGAGCTATGTAACAAATCATCAATTTAGTAGATCACCGTAGCTTTCATACAATAAAAAGTTTGTCAAGTTGCAAGCATCATAAATTGAACTAAAACTCTAGTTATTTCATGAATTTTATATAATTAATAATATTGGCATTAGATCTGTAAAAGGTAGCCATATCAACATTATTGATGCATTTGTTCTAGCGCCTAGACTAATCCTAGTGAAAAATAATAAGAATTCAAAGGCATTTTGTAGTGAAAAATATGCATGTGTTTTTTTACCTATGTTTGCAAGCTACACATGGAGAGAGATATGCATGTATGTATATATGTACGTGTGTGTGTAAAAGCAAGTTATGTTCATTATTTTTCATGTCCAAAAATTTATAATCTAATCCAATGAAAGAAAACTGCAATCACCTTTTTAAATCATGTCCTACCTCCTTATGATTGATTATTTTTTTATATTTTATAGATCTAGTAACTATCTCTCAATATTTTTCACTTTTTAAACCATAAATATCATTTTTTTCTTCTTCTCTACTCTCAAGGATACTTTTATATTATCCAGAAAGGTAGCAACCCAAGGAGAGGGGGGTGAATTGGATTCTTTAAAAATTTTAACTAAATTAACAATCTAAATAAGTATATACTTCAAATTAAATTTATTTAAATATTTATGAAGAGTAACAATGTGTAGCAGCGAAATAAGTAAAACTATATAATAATTAAAATGATACAAGTCATGCAAAGTAAGAGAGTAAAAGGCATAAGACAAACACAACAATTTATAGCAGTTCGATGTAACTTCGCACCTACATCCACTCCCCAAGGGCTCCTTAAAAATTTTACTATAATTCTTTTAATTATAGTGTATTTGTTTTACTCAGACTCACAAATAAATTCAGTTGGTTTTATGAGCTTACCAATCAAAATCTATAAAGTCCAATTTCAGACTTGAACGAGCCTTTATCCTAAGTTTCTTTCTCTCAAACAATTTATAAAAAAAATAAAATATAACAAAAAAATTTTAGCATAAAAAAATAAAAAATAAACTCTTTTAGGCATAGAGAAAGTTGATGAAGAGTTGCTCGTTTGATGCTTGACTTCTTTGCTTTGATGCTTGAGAGAATGTAGAAAATGTTGGAGAAGATCACTCTTTAAAAGCTCTCAAATATGTGCACTAATTTCTCTTATTTTTTCTTCTTTCAATGGTATTCAATGTTCCTCACTTAAATTGAAAGTTTTTCTCTTTAATCCTCTTAATCTTTCTTTCCAAATATTTCTTTAGCCTTTTATAGTCTTGAAAGTGGATTAAGAATAGGTTTTGGCCATTGGAGAGCTTGAAGTAGCTATTAGACCAAAAAATCAGCCATTGAAAAAGTACAAAAAACTAGACGTTGTTGCTTCTTTGTAAATAGAGTTGGCTCCATTTGCGGATGAGTCGGCTTGATTTGCAGGCAAGTCGGCTTGGATTGAAATCGAGCTGGCTCGGGCAGGGATCCTGAAAATATAGTTTTCTATCTTCTCTAAGAAAGTTGGTTTGGATTGAAATTGAGTTAACTTAGACCTATGCTACTCTTCTTCCAATATATCAGAATCGACTCAAAATCTTCCAGCATCGGCTCCAAACTTTTCAATATTCATTTTTTTTCATATTTTAGCCTCCCAAACTTAAATTTTTTGACTTTAATACTTTTAAATAATATTTGCTTCTTTCAATTTTATTTTCTTCATAATAAGTCATCCAAATTTATAAGAACTTATTCTTTTAAGTATTTTAGCTTGATTTCTTGAGAGGATTTGCCCTTAAGATAAATTTTTTATTTTGGACACTTGAAAAATCTTACATCCAATTTTGAAATACATGATTAGAATCATAATTATTCAAAATTTGATAATCATCAAAATCAATCATAGGATCAATATTTTAGATAAATATCTGATTAAGTAGTCTAAATTAGCAATACTTATAGAGAAATATGAGTTTAGTGAAAAGATTTATGAGAAACTTTTTATTATCTACTCTATCTACTCTAAAATGACAAGAGCATCAAACTTATTTGTCAATATATCTACACCATGCAACATCATAATAAATGTGTAGTCTAAATAAATATGCCATATAGCCATGAATGTCAAATCAGAATGTTCACATTACAAGAAAAGTTGACAAAGTCCATGCTCATAATTTTGTTGTATCTCATGCTTTATTTTCTAAAGTTGAAATATGACATGTAAAATGATTTAAAATTTTCTAATATGGATAATGAGATGATAATAAAAAAAAAATTATGATCACCCAAATTAATTTTGCTAGACCACAGCAAGCTTGGATGAATTAATGATCAAGTCAGAAAAAAAGAAAATTTTTCTCAACCTTTCACCTTGAATCTCACAAGAAAAAAGCTAGAAGAACATGGAAAATTTTCAAAAGTAAGGCTTAAGTCTACTTTCTTTTATTGATTCTCTAACCTCATAAATTAAGATATATAGCCCTATTTATAATAGTGAAATCGGTTCTTATATAATTTGGATTGGATTTATTTTCCTAGCTTTTAGAAGGACATCTGCCCTTGAATAATTTGGATAGGATTCTCTTCTTAGTTTGAATAAGACTATGTCTTTAAAAAAATGATTAGTATAATAAATCATAAAAAATATTATAATCCTATATAAGATAGATCTCAATTTGTATATCATCTCTACCTTCTATCATTTTATCTAATTTTTTATGGATTAAAAGACAACTTTTACTCAAAGTCTTTTTCGAAAAGAAAAGTTTTGGTTTGATCAGTCCATCTTAAGGCCCAAATAATGAAATTTTGACTAAATTCAACCATATAGGGAGTTCGCTCAAAGTTGTATATCTCAAAAAGATATATATTTTTAAAATAAATCATCTCGATCGAATATCATATCACTAAGTTATGGTCTCAAGAAATTTGGCACATGGGCTTCTTGATGTTGTGGATCTTAAATCTAGACTCTATCTAGCCCTACTCGTAGTAGCTAAAGTGATCTACATCGAGTTTGGTGATCCTTCTAGATATCCATAATGGCTAAAATAATCTATATTGAGTTTGGTAATTCTTCTGCAAATCAATAATGATTAAGTGATCCACATCAAATCTAATGATTTTCTTGAATATTCGTAGTGACGAAAGTGATTCACATTTAAGTTTAATGATCCTCTTGAATACTCATGATGGCCAAAGTGACCTGCATTGAGTTTAGTGATCCTTTTGATACTCATAGTGGCAGTAGTCTACAATGAGTATGATGGTCTTCTTGAATACCTATAATAAGTAGTCTACATCAAATCTGATAATCTCTGAATATTTGTAATGGCTAAAGCAATCCATATCGAGTTGATGATCCATTTGGATCGATTAAATAAATCTTTTCTTTAACATTATAAGCAATATCGTATTTCTATCATATTTTTATAGTATCAATTATCAAACTCTACTTTATAGAAATTTAGAAAAAGATTATTAAATATTTATAGTAAAATAGTGTCAACTGGTTCAATTGGCAAGTTCATGTTAGATGTTAGTGATCTTATGAATTACTAAAGAGAGAATATTTCTATATATCAATATAATTTCTAATAACTTCCTCTATCACAAATCAAATTCACTAATGATTTTTTAAATATGTTTTTTTAATTTATCCTAACTTTGCACCTACCTTATAATTGGATCGATCAAATTCTACATATTAATATAATTTGATAATTAAACTGACCTAACCAACATGAGACTCAATACAATAATAATTGAAAAGCAACAAAGAAATCTTTACGAGCCTAATACATGTCCATCATATTTGTTGCACTCTCACCAAGAGACAAAAGGAACGACAAACCCTCTTCTCTTTCCATCTCATATGAAATAATGAAACATGGATATGAATGAGTCCATCATAGCCAATATGTGATCTAAACTGACCTTAGACTTTAGGCTCATAATAAATCTATTTATATATGAACTATCATATCAAATTTCAACTGTAAGATCAATTGCAGCTTCACAATGGTTATGTCCCTCTCTCCTTTCTGCTTTCCCTCTCACCCAATCTCTCTCCTCTCTATCACCCA
The DNA here is from genome assembly GCF_000442705.2 of Elaeis guineensis. Lineage (NCBI taxonomy): Eukaryota > Viridiplantae > Streptophyta > Magnoliopsida > Arecales > Arecaceae > Elaeis > Elaeis guineensis. The sequence continues at coordinate 132,332,499 of NC_026000.2, forward strand.
ATCTCTCTCCTCTCTCGCCCCTCTCTGCTCTCTCTACCTCTGGATCTCTTGCTCCTCACTCTACCACCCCATCTCTATCCATCCTCTTCGCCTCTCCTCTCTCCTCTTTCTATTCTCTCTCCTCTCCTCTTTCTCCTATTCGATCTCCCTCCACTCTTTGCTCTCTCTTGCACCTCCTCTCTCTCTCTCCATCTTTATCTATCTAGCCCCCCCTCTCTTCTCTCTTCCACCTGAACTCTCTCCCTTCTTCACTCTCTCTATCCTCTCCCCTCCTGATCTTTTTTTCTCCTCTCTCATCCAATCTCTCTCTCCCTTTTTGTTCTACTCTTTGCCTTTCACTATCTTTCCCTCTTTGCCTATTGATCTCCATTCCCCCTCTCTTCTTTCCCACCTGATCTTTCTATCTTCTCCATGTTAGTCCAACCAAGTTTTATGCTAAACTTGAGTTTATACTATAATTTTGGGAAAAAAAGGCCCTTAGCTCAGTCTGAAATCTAAAATATTTTAGGGCAAGATTCAAAATTTTTCTAGGGCCAACATAGAAATTTAATTTATCTTGACCTAATTCTAGCCATATGGACCTTACCGTTTTGTTTATATATGTGTAACCAAGATGGTCATGACTTTTGGTTGGTTCGACTAAGGAAAAAACTTGTGCGGGTATGTATTCAGTTTGATACTTATACAAAATTAATAAATTCACATCACATCTTCTAGATAGTCTTTTGGGATAAGGCTCTAAGTTGTCATAAATATAGCAAAGCAAATATGGCCATAGCCCATGTGGACTATGAGACCTTGCAGCACAAGCTTATTTATGCTAGCCATAGAAGAGCCATAGTATTTGTGATTGTATATGATTAGATTTGGGCTCTTAGCTTAGCAAGAACACCAAAATTTAAATAGGGATAGTGTGAAAACTTGTACAAATATGTATTCCCTCTTATATTGATTATATATTGGATTGATTTTGGATACCTATATAGAGCTAAAGAATGCAAAATAAAACTTTCCAACTAACCTTTTTGGATGAGATATCAAATCATTATAAATGGTATCAAAATAGATCCAGCTTATATATAGCATATTAGGTTAAGAAACACTATAATACAAGCCTTTTTAAGGCTGATCATAGGATGATCGTAGTATTTATGATGGGATTTAAGTGAATTTAGACCTTTACCCTGACAAAAACTCTAGGACTTCAATTGGATGTGTGTTTGAGGACTTATGTGGGTATTTGTTTAATCATAATCAATTATACAATAGGTAGATCTTGGGTACTTATAAAGAATCAACAAACCCAAATAATATTTTCGACTAATCTTTTCGGATGAAGTTCTATATTGTCGTACTTATGATGATTATTCTCTGTCTTTATAAATAGATAAAATTTCGATCTAAAAATTGAAAGGTGTAGATGACATTTTTTCACTTTCAAAATTAGATATTTTTTTTATTATAGAAATACAATGATACCTATTAGTTGAGTTCGGAAAGTCATAAGTATTAGTTATTACTTGTCTTAATTTTGATCTCATCCTGCCATAATTTTGGCCTAAATTCCTTCTTTTGCATTTCTCAAAGAAAATATTAGAAAGATGAAAATTCCATCACTTGACCCATGCAATAAGCCCAATCTCTTGAAAATACCAAAAAGACTACCTTACTTCAACAAAATCACAAAAATACCTACAAAGTAATAGCATCAACAAGTCCCAATGTATTCAAAGATCTTAAATATTTTTTTTTGAGAACAATCTTCATCTAAATATTTTAATTTATCCAAAACGAAAAGGCCCACTGCCATGCTATCTCATGGAGGAAATTTCTCCAACCATTGGTGAAAGACTTCAAAACGGATCAAGATTGTACTAGTCAACGACGAAAACAAATTTGCACCCTTTTTCTTGTGCCGACATCTGAACTTTCTGATATATTCTCTTATCCTCCAAATCAAAGTTTGAAGAGCAGCAACGGCTACAATGTTTGAATCCCTCGCAAGCAACGGCTCACCTTCCGAACACTTCTGGTTTTGGAGCATTTTGACCCACGTTCCCCGCGTGCCGCACTCATCTCGTTCATAAGCGCGTGGACTGCAACGTAAGCCTCTCAGTGCGCAATCCCGTAGGTCAACTCCCAAATCGAATACATCTACTTTCCATCCCTAAATGTAATTAAACAATCTATTGGTGGGTTGGTGATCCCACTTACCGGGAGTGGGGGAATCATCATTGTTTTTCCCTGCCTTTCAACTACAACCTTGTAGTTTACAAAAAAAATGGAAAGATACTTAAAATTTTGTAAACAATGCGCTATTGTAGGATCCATTGTGAGGGATTTGACTGCAGACCCAGAATAGAAATTCGATCTGAAGATCTCGACCAGCCAATCTACAATCACCTCTTTCTCTGTATATCGACTCCAACTCACCAACCTGAGCTAGATTGACTCCTCGACAGCAAAACGATGTATATTTTTTAAGAATATTAGAAAAGTTGTATGTTAGATATGCATCACTGTTTTATTGTGAAGGTTCTGGTTGACTGTCACGTCGTTAATTATTGGATTGTGTAATATCTGTTTGGAGATCTGTGTAAGTAGATGGAAAAAAAAAATAGAATATTTTAAAATTCATGTAAGACAATTATTGTCCCGAAAAAAGATCAGTCTTTCTTTCATACCGAAGATACAACCCGAACCCAAATTTTGATCTCTTGTTCTCGTTACATGAATTGAAGTCCTCTTGGACTTGTGCCAATCATGAATAGATATGATTGGAGAACCAGCTCTCTCTAGATCATTCAGACACTCTTTTACATGTATATTGTCTTCTAAATGTGTGCATAAGAATTTCTACCTCATAATTTTCCCGAGGCATGCATGTATAGAATTGTAAGTGAATTGGATAGCTTTAAGAAACTATACCGATGGTTGGTCTAGCTGTCAGGCTCTCTGCAGAATGGTTGTAAATGTGAATAATGGCCAATATGATGCTATGATGTTCCTATATGCGTAGATAGCAAAATAACATCACTTGCACTCTATATACATTTTGATCGTCGTTTGAAAAATATAATGCAAATTATTTGACCAGTACATCATTCATCTCACATAATAATAATTTTGTATTCAGATTTGGTATTGATTTAGGGACTATAATTCATTTACTAAACCTTCAAATTAAAAAATACCGCCGGTATTTGTATACCAGTAGCATACACAATTTTAGTCAACGAATGCAGAAACTTCTGTGAAGATAACACCCATAAACACCTCCTTAAAAAAATAAAAATAAAACAGAATTTCCATACAATATAATATGTACCGAAGGAAGATATGCTGCTTTTTTTTATTATTTTTTAGATGGGGAGGAAGGTCTTGCGTTTAGGAGATGAGGAGTCCAATATCGGCTATCAAATTCAAAATTTTTGCTAAAATTTTCTACAAAAGATATCAATTATCTCGAGCAACCGTGCTTCCTTTGATGATATCTTCTCTTACCTTTTAGAAAAATAGATGAGGATCCGATTCCATTGGAGCCCGTCATTGAAGGATGAAGTGAACATAAGAAAAGATTTCGATTGTATATTTCATATAAAAATATGATTGAACCTCTTTCACAATGTCAATCATTAGATCATACCTCATATATATATATATATATATATCAAAGCAATCCAAAGCCATTCTCTGTTTTAATTGCATGGATCTCGAAGCAATCACTGTGCGATTCAACGATGGATCCATGTGGAGGAAGGGGAATCCTTCTATCATGCCATAGATATAATCCCTATTGGATAGGGTATGGTAGGTGAGGATTAGCCTTTTCTAATTGCAAAAAGAGAAAAAAAAAAAAAAAAAAACATAAAATCACTTTAAACCGGCTGCCCGCAAAGGTGTTTTCCTGGGTTTCTAATTTGGAGTTTTCTTGGTGCCTTCTTTTGCCTGGCACTTGCTGCTTGGAATTCACACCAAATATTCTTCTTTTTTATTAGCTTAGGAAGCGTACGTGGGAGCCCGGTTTCTTCTGGGAAATTAATCACGGAAACATATCGCCCACAATCACAAATCCCTCTACGTACGTTAGCTCATGGTCAAGTCAAAGCTAGATGAACAGGAATCTTCGCTCTCGGAGAATGATTTTAAAATCTATGTTGCCTACTCGTTATCCTGAAAGATGTATTTAGTAGCACCTGGCTTGACCCTTTTTATTTTTTAATTTTAAATTCTGATATAAATATAACCAAAAATATGAAAAAAATAAAATATCACGAGGGCCACATGGTATGGAGATCATATCAGTCTAAATTATATCGCTGGACTACGGAGGCAACCGACCCGAGCTTGACTTTGAGGTAAAGGTTGTAGATGCTTCATGGCAACTACATGGTACTTGTCAAAAAGAAGCCAATGGAAAGCTGTCATGTTCTTGTATTAGTTTTTTCTTTTTCTATTTAAAATCTTACGAATAGACAGATAAGTTGACGCCCTTGAAGAAGACTATAATTAAAGGAAGACGGTTTATGATAAATTATTAGGTATGGCAAATCTATCTTGGATCTAAGATAATAATTTCTTATGGTGTAGATTCTCGTTGAAGTGAGGAAAAAAAAAGTTTATGTTTTGAGTGTGCCGATTGTATCCATAGCAAACTCTGAGGCAAGTTCTGAATGAGAACTTGCACCCAACCTAATCTGCATCCTAATTGACATATTTAAATGGAAAATAAGAAGGGGAATATCCCTTAAATGGGGGCATGCATATGCTATCAAACAAACAAAAAATGGGGGAGTAAATAGGCCCATGCTATGTGGGGGTATTTGTGGGTCTGCAGTGTATAACTCTATTGCACCAATTTGATGAAATAGAGTTAAACCGTAAATAGGTTCCATCCAATTAATTTTTTGCTCTATCTATTCTCTCTCTCTCTCTCTCTCTGTGTCTATATATATATATATAAGAGGATAACTTCTTCTTTATGAGAAAATTTAAATTATCACAAAATTTACTGCGTCCACTTGCCTCTTGCACTAGTCTCCCCAACAAAATGTCAAAAAACCTCCTAGTTTACTATATAAATCTTATTTGTGATGCAGTAAAGAGACATATATGTCTTAATGAATAGAGCAATGCTATGATGATTATGTTTTATGCCAAGGAATTTTCTGAGTTCACATCATGGGCACCCAAATCATTTTCCTAATAAATATAGCATTGCAATATGTTTGGCCCTTGAACTTGATGTCTACACCATGTTTAATTCAGTATTAGTTAGCATACATTCTAGCATTAGCTTCATGAAGTAGTAGTTTATAATTGATGGCCTAGCTCCATTAGCATGCATGCTTTGATTATGAAATTGAAGTCAAGAGAGATCAAACAAATGATATATATTATGGGCAATACCTTGTGACACGCATCAAGCATTAGCTTCATGGAGTGATAGTTTATAATTGACTGCCTAACTCCAATTGCACGCATACTTTGATTAAGAAATTGAAGTCATGAGAAACCAAACAAATGATATTATGAGCAATACCACATGGGACCATGGAAAGATATGGAATATTTGTGGCCCTTCAAATTGATGTCTATAATGTGAATGGCTTGCTAAAAGTCTTTTGTGGGTTCTTAAGCATGACCTTTGGGCATTGGAATCAAGAAATATCTCTATAGTTTTGTGTTTGGATATATTTTCACCTTTGCTTATATTATTTGGATTAATTCAAGACAGAATTGGATGCAGTGTGCTCAAAATCATTACGTAGCTCAGTTGAATAGCCATTTGTATCGATAATCTAAAACCCCTTTTTTTCTTATTTTAGAGTATGGTGGAGTTGCAATTTTTTTTTTAAAAAAAATAATAGGGTTAGGCATGTCAAACACTTGGAAGTACATCTCCTCCCACATATGATGAGGGTGCAAGGCTTTAGCCCTGTTAGCAATGGCTTAATTCCACATAGATGCACTTGTATTAGGGAATTGAAGCCAGGATAGATGAACCTAATAATGATATTATGTGTACTAAGTAAGAGGACCACAACTTTTATCGGTTGACTTTACTTTTGATGATCTTGTGGGCTTTAAATTGCACTAAGATCTTAAATTCTCCAACTGGGCAGGATTCAGAATGCTAATTTAAGCAAGATGGTAACGATCGTTATCATGCAACGAGCTTATATTGTTATATCGTCAAACAGTTTATTATTGGTTAAAAAAAAAAATGAATGAAGAAAAGGATTTAATTGAGCCTCATGTATAAAATGATAGCTAGTAGAATTTAAGCTAGACAACATATATCAAAAGATAGCCAGTGGAGTTTGTATAAGCTAGATTACAAAAATCAACATAGAAGTCCGTTGTTCTACATTCTTTTTCTTTCTTCCCTCAAAGTAGTCTCAGTATAAACCGAGACTTGCATACAACACTACTTAGCAATCAGGAGTTCTAGATTCCTTTTTTGGATAATGGTTCCTTGAAAACTAGATCTAAGTAATTATAGTCCCTCCCTCTCTAGAAAATGGAGTAGCCCTTAAATGAGCCAATTGGCTGGTCACCTAATTTCTTTGGTGAAGGATTATAAAGCATGTGTGTAGTCTCACATTAGCTGTATACTAAATAAATCTTAAATATTTATAAAGAGCCAAGAATCCCAAACAATATCTTCTAGATTCTGATAAACTTCTTTTGGGAAGGTCCTGATTGTTACAAATGGTATCATATATAGCGGACCCCATCTATGGCTCATGTAGACTAATAGATACTATGCATAGATCCAATTGGGTTAATCACGATGTTTGTAATTGAATTTATGGTACTTGAGGATTGATAGAATGAAGCTCATATTCAGCCGGCCCAGACCCAAGAAAGAGTGGCCCAGGCCCACGCGCAGAAGCGCCGGCCCAAGCCCAAGCGGTGCGAGGGTTGATTGGTGCATGCGGTTTTCTGTGGACCAAGTGTGGTCCACCAATAGTTCATCAGATCCGAGCACCATCCAACAATCGAGAACACGCCATACACGCGATCGGACGGCCGAGATTCCTCTTTACCATATAAAGCGGTGGTGGCCCACTTCATTGGCACAATCAGATGGCTCCGTTTCTTCCTGATTTTGATCGGATGGCTCACTACAAGAAAATAACTTTTTTACGATAGAATTATTTGAGACGAAAATATTTTCGTCGTTAATAATACTATTTACGATGATAAAAATATTTATCATAAAAAATTTACTATTTACGATGAAAATAATTTTTCATCACAAATAGTTACATATCAGCAATGAAAAAAAAAATTCATCATAAATAATTAAGTATTTACGAAGAAAATTTTTTTTTATCACCAATAAGTTTATTTGCAATACAAATATTATCATCATCAATATTTGAGAAAAAATAAAAAATTTAAAAAATTTAAAAATTATTGATTATTTACGACTAAAATATTTTCATCGTCAATATTTTAAAAAATTAAAAATTATTTATTATTTGTGATGAAAATTTTTTGTTATAGATAATCAAGTATTTCGATGAAAAAAATTTTCATCATCAATACCTAATTATTTATAACAAAAATATTTTCATCATCAATATTTAAAAGAATCAAAAATTAAAAAAATTAAAAATTACTTATTATTTGCAACAAAAATTTTTCATCATAAATAATTAAGTGTTTATGATGAAAAAAATTTATGTTGTAAATACTTAATTATTTACGATAAAAATATTTTTATATTAATATTTAAAAAATTAAAAATTTAAAAAATCATAAAATTTAAATTTTTGATTTTGTGTAAGACAACTGCATCTATTTTTTAGAGTAGTTGTATATATCTTTTATTTTTTTACATGGTAAAAAAGTAAATGTGAGTTATGATCCAAACTGAACTTGTTGTATGAAAAAATCATATGAAAATGGGTGATATTCGCGAAGTAGAATGAATAGATCTTTTTGAATAAAATGAGCTATACGTTTATTTACAATATAAAATTTATCTGTTCATCACTGTCACTACTACTAGTGATATCAATGAATATTTTTTATGGAGTATCTGCCTTAAGCTGAATGAAAGGAGCCTCCTTTCATGCAAAAATCATATAGTTAAACAGTGCATTCTAGCATGACTTTCATAATCTCGAAAGGTACCGTACTTTCTGCATCGATCGATGCTCAAATGTATCTTTGTAAGAGTTTCAATCATGAAAAGACAAATAATACGAGTACTCATTTTCCTAGCAATACAAAGCATAAATATAAGCTTGTACTTTATAACACAACATGTACTACCCGCAAGTCTGCTTTGATTCTGGTTAATTACTCTTTGATGCTCACACAATTCTTTTTGAATTTCTCAAGCTCGATCTTCACATGCAATATATGAGCTTCTGGACCTCTAACTTTCTATCTCTATCATATCATTCAAATCTCAATCTTGATAGATTTCTCTCATGATCTCAGAATCAGCATGATATTCTCGTACTTCAAGAAGAAGACAAGCTCCTTGGAGATCGAAGATCTCAAAGCTATCGATCTCCGATAGTGCTCATTCCATTGCGAAAGCTGAAGAGCTGTTCTTATAATAATTATTAGCGATGTAAATTGAACTTTTTATCGTAATTATATTTTTTATATAATTTTTTTGAAGAAAAAAAAATTTTTTAGAGAAAAAATCATAAATTTATAATTTATAATTTTTTTATTAACAAAAGATTAATTTTTTTGATGAAATTATTTTGAAAATTTTTTTAGACCAAAAATTTTTTAGATTAAAGAAAATTAATTTTATTTTTCATCATGAGTATTTTTTAATGTCATTTTTTGTTAAATTTTTTGGATGAAAAATTTTTTTGATGGAAAAAATTTAAAATTAATTTTTTTATGAAATTATTATTGAGAATATTTTTTTTAGACTAAAAAAATTTGAGAGAAATTTTTTTAATTAGTAGCGACGTAAATCAAATTTTCATTGCAAATAGTCTATAATTTTTTTTAAAAAATTTTTTGAAGAAAATTTATTTGTGATGTAAATTTATTTTTCATCGACAACCATATTTTAAAAATATTATTTTCATCAATTTTTGTGAAAAAAAATTGTTAATGAAAAATTTTTTTTATTAGTGATAAAAAAAATTTTCATCGATAAAATTATTTTAAAAATAATTTTTTTTATTTTTTTGAAGAAAAAATTGTTAGAGAAAAATTTTTTTTGGATGATATTTATTAGCATCAGAAACTGTATTTTCATCACTAATACCCTCATTAACGATGCATATTTTTATTTCCATCGTCAATAATTTATTTTATAAATTTTTTGGATAAAATTTTTTTGGAAGAAATTTTTTTAGTGAAGAATTTTTGGCAGGTCTTATTGACGACGAAAATTATTTTTTCATCGTGAATAAGCGTATTAGTAATGAAAATTTTTATCATTAATAATTGTTCATTTATTACAGGTCAAGTCGACGTCGCTTTTCTTCCCGTGGAGCCTCATAACCCGTCGTTTCTCTTTCCATGAAACCCTCTCCCTCTCCCTCTTCTTCTTCGAGCTTCCCCCCACTCTTCCCGTCGGCAACCGTGTCACCATCGCCATCCGGTGTGGGCTTCCACCGTCGTGGGGATCTATCGTCGTGGGCTTCTACCGTGGGCTTCCACCATCGCTGGCTTCCATTGTCGCTTTTGTCAGATTCTCCGCCACCGCCATTGCTGTCCATCAGAGGTAAGGGTGCTCCCTCTCACTCTCTTTAATATTTAAGAAATTTTGACTACTGAAGGGGAAGAAAATGAAGGGAGGAGCATGTGTGGGGGGGGGCTGACAGAGGGGTTGCGGGTGGGTGAGGGCGGCGGCACCACGGCAGTGGGGGTCGCAGGGGTTTGGTGAGGGTGGTGGAGCCACGGGGGGTGGGTGAGGGCGGTGGTGCCACAAGAGTGGGGGTTGCAGGGGATCAGTGAGGGCAGCGCGGGGTCGGTGAGGGCGACGACTCCGCGGGAGAATGGGTTGCGGGGGATGGGTTAGGGCGATGGGGGCGTGGGTGATGACGGTGGCACCATGGGAGCGGAGGTCACGGGGGTCGAGTTTGGGCGACAGGGGGTGGGTGATGGTGGCGGTGTCACGGGAGCGGGGGTTGCGGGGGCCCAATTCGGACGGCACAGGGTGGGTGACAGCACCGGCACCGTAGGAGCGGGGGTCGAGTCAGGGCAGCACGGGGTGGGTGACAACGCCAGCGCTGCAGGAGCGGGGTCGCGGGGTCCGAGTGCAGGCGGTGAGGGGTGGGTGATGGCGACGGTGCCGTGGGGGGTGGATCAAGCTGTGGATGGATGATGTTTAGGAAAAAAATAATTTTTTAAAAAAAAAATATTTAGGAGAAAAATAATTGTTAGGAAAAAATATTTAGGGAAAATAATATTTTAAAAAAAAATTTAGATAAAAAATATTTTAGAAAAAATAAAAAATTATTTATTATATATATAAGTTAAAATGCGGATTGGGTCGGGGTCGGAGGAGAGAGAGGTTAATCGATCCAAGCCCAATCGGGTCAGCTTTGGGTCAGGCCAAATGTCTGCCCGAGCCCAGCCCGATGGCCAAACGGGCCCTATTTTTTTGGCTAGAGCCCAGTCTGAATGGTTTGGGGCCGAGTCTGAAGCTCGACCCGATGGGCCTCTGGCGGATCGATCCATTTCCAGCCCTATCTGTAGGACTACCTCCACGATGTTGCTTTTGGTGAATTTGAAAGATGAGGGAGGATTGTGTGTGGCGAGCTGAATTTTATGGACCATAAATAATTTTTCTGCATATGGAAACTTATCTGGGTGGAGTATCAAAGGATATCTGGAATATCCAATATGCAATAAGGATGCATCCTTCTTACATTTAAAGTATGGACAAAAAATTTTCTTCATGGGTCATCGGCGGTTTCTACCTGGTAATCACTCTTGGGGGATCCATTACAACCAATACTTTAATAGTAAGTCTAACTGGCATCCGCCACCTAAGGAGTTAAGTAAAGCAGAAGTTTTAGAACAACTTGAAGTCATTGAAAATGTCTAATTTGAAAAAATATCGGATACTCGCAAGCGGAAGCGTACTAAAGCTGAGCTAAATTGGACGAAGCGAAGTATTTTTTTCGAACTACCGTATTGGAAGCAGCTACTACTTTATCATAATCTGGATGTAATGCATATTGAGAAGAATATTTGTGATAATATCATCAGTACAGTATTGAACATCTCAGAAAAAATAAAAGATAGTATAAAAGCTCGTCTTGATTTGCAGGAAATAGGAATCCGATCGAAGTTGCATTTAGTTCATCGAGGTGATAGATTTTTTATGCCACCTGCATGTTATTCATTATTTGACAAGGAAAAGAAGAGTTTCTGTGGATGGTTCAAAATCGTAAAATTTTTTGATGCTTACGCTTCAAACGTATCGCAGTGTGTTGGCAACAACGATGGCAATATCTCTGACATAAAAAGTCGTGACTCCCATGTGATGACTGATGCACGTCGTCAGGGCACCAAAAATAAATCCAATTTTAATTTACTATGTAGTTAGGGTGAATCAGGATCATTTTCATAGGGATCTCGGACAATTATTTATAATTAATAAAAGAAAGAGAGGATTGATTTTAATTAATTACTAAGAAAATAATAATTTAAATTTAATTCACGAAAAAAAATTGAATAGGAAAGAAATCTCGAAAATTCAGAATCCACCATGCAAAACAGATTTTATTTTCTTTTACTTTTATGTCGCAATGATGAGATTTGTAATTAAGAAGCAGCGTAATTTACCTCGGATAGGTACGAACTGTATCCTTAAATTATGGCTCGTCCGTCCAGAGTATAGATTACCTTAACTCAACTACCAGTTAGAAACTCGAACTTGAAATGTAACGATCTATCTTTCCTAGTGCGTACCGTATCTGTAGATCACGGCATGTCTGTGAAAAGTATAAGTCATACACGTTGAATCCAAACCTCTAAAGAAATAAGAAAGAATATCAAATGAGCATGAAGCATAAAATAATTCTTTATTCTATTGCATGGAAAATAAATACAAGATAAAGAAAATAAATCTGTGTTGTAGGCTTCATCGTCTTTTCGAGTTGGAGGAGTCTAGCCTTCCATGGAACTCTTGCGTGCTGACATTCTAGGGTTGAGCAGATGAATTGTTTGGAAGGTTGGAGATGGAAGAGGGGGGGTTGGTGTGTGATGGATGGTGGAAGCTTTTGGATGTTTGGAGGGCTAGGCTAGATGAGAATGATGGGAGAAAGAGATGGAGAATGGCGGTGTCCAAGCGCGTCTCCCCCTTTGCTTTTATGATTTCTCTTTAAATAAAAATCCAAGCCGCATCCATATAGCGTCAAAAACTTCCGCACCGCATTCTGTGTGAAGATTAGCCTAAATTCAACTCGCATAAACAGCGTCCAGGGTCAAAAAATCGTTCCGCAAATTCTGTTTTGCATTTGCGTCAGTTCCGCACCTTACCAGCACTTGATCCCAAAAAGTCACGCACCATGCCTCTTTTTATAGTTAACTTCCCAACACCCAATCGCATGGGTCCCATCTAAAAAGTCCATTTTTGTCATGTGAACTAGCTTTCTTTTAAATCACTGGGAGGGCTACGTGCAAAACCATGCACGTTCCAAGCTTGCGTACCATCGTCATAATACTACAGCCCACAAGTCAAGTGCTATCCACATGCCAAGTCTTGCATTAAATTCATGTAATCTGCTTAGTCCATCAGGTGTTGTGATTATAACTTGGATATACACCTAATCGACTTGGGTTCGAGCTTAGACTTGGTCACATAGTTGATCTGTAATTAAGCCTTTATACTTGATAATTTCTGAAAAATATAAAATAATAGAGATTAAATAGCATAAGTATAATATTTCTTGTGGCATAATTAATGTATTGATCACACCTCCCAATTTGAACTTTTACTCATCCTCGAGTAAAATCAATAATACGTACCAAATTGTCCTAGAAATGAGAGTTATCTTGGCAATTCTAAGTCAATTGATACCCGGCTAGATCATCAAAGGGATATTTCATCAGGTTATCAATTCTACCCATTTAGTGGTTGAGTGAAGTCCATAGAAACTTCTAGAGTTTTTCTTTTGCCAATTTTTCACTTCACTCTTTAAGTCCTCTAACTTACTATGGGCTGTGTAGTATCTTTTTGTATTTTAGTCCTCTTTTTTTTTTTTTTTTTGAGCATATATAGTCAGTGCAATGTCCTGACCCCTTAAGCTTTCTAATTGATCCTTATAGCGAGTTTTAAGCCAATGACTCCCAAACCAGTTGAATTTAGGACATTAGGTGTAGAACACTCCTCAGGCTTACTAACTCGAGTCAAAAAGGCTACGAGTTAAGACTGACTTTACAAGAGGTTCTTTCATATTCTCACCTTTTGACGCGAACCATAATGCTTACTTAGGCGAAAGGACCCGGTTACTCAGTAAGAAATGTTAAAAATCTATTTTATTAATCTAAATAGACTGTAAGGTGGACTTTCTGCATACTTTGACTTTTCCACTTATACCCTCATAAAGTAGATTCTTTATTGAGATCATTGGGCCGAAGATTCTGAAATTACTTTAGAATTTGTTCTGGTCTAAACCCTACCATTTATTGGGCTTCCTTAATAATTTGCCCCTCAATATCTTTAAAATTGTCTAAACCGTTAATCATTTATCAGTTAGAACACCTGATTTACTTCAAATCAAGATAAAATTTGGTACACAAAATTGATTATGATCATACTTGAGGACTTAATTTATTTAATTATTCTCTCCCCCCTAACTTTATTTCCATTGCCCCCAATGGATGAAGAAAATAACAAAGTAGAATAGAGAAAGAAATTACAATGAAAGATACCACTTGGATTTGATGCACTCGTTCATTGTCAGGTGAGGGGTTCTTCCTTTGTGGGCATGATTGGTTGATAACTCCATCTGGGCCTTCGATGAGATGCTCCCCCCAACTTGGCTAATTGCCCTTCTTGAGTTTTTTTATAAAAATAAAAATAAGCTAGATAATAGAAAGAAATGCATAAGCTGGGTTGCCTCCCAGGAGCGCTAAGTTTAAAGTCTTCAGCCAGGCTGAATTGAGTATCATGGCAGTATTGGATCCACTAGATCAACAGATTCAATTAATTCTCCATCACTAATTCCATCTATGTAAGGTTTCAATCGCTGATCGTTCACTTTAAAGGTGTTCTCCTATTTAGGATTCTTCAGTTCTACAGCTCTATGAGGAAATACCTGAGTTACAATGAAAGGTCCATCCTAACGTGAGCGAAGTTTTTCAGGAAACAAATGCAACCTAGAATTGAAGAGCCAAACTTTTTGATTGGGCTCGAACGTTTTTCGTGCAATGAATTTATCATGGTACCCTTTAGTTCGAGCCTTATAAATTCTAGCACTCTCATACGCTTCATTCCATAGCTCGTTAAGTTCATTTAGTTGAAGTCTCCTATTGGAACCTGTATTTTTCATATCAAAGTTAAATTACCGTATGGTCTAAAATGCACGATATTCCAATTCCACCGGCAGATGACAAGCTTTACCGAATACAAATCGATAAGGAGACATTCCTATGGGTGTTTTAAAAGCAGTACGGTAAGCCCATAATGCATCATCCAAGCATGCTGACTAGTCTTTTCTATCGGGTTTTACCATTTTTTCAAGAATATACTTGATCTCCCTATTGGAGACCTCAACTTGGCCACTTGTCTGGGGGTGATAAGATGTGGCAACTTTATGAGTTATTCCGTATTTTTTCATTAGCATGTTGAAGTGCTTATTCGTGAAGTGTGTACCCCCATCGCTAATTATGGCTCTTGGGCATCCAAATCGATTAAAGATGTTATGCTGAATGAACTTGATCACGACTTTGTGATCATTGGTTCGGGTTGCCATAGCCTCTACCCATTTTGATACGTAGTCCACTCCTACCAAAATATACTCGAATCCAAATGAGGAGGGAAAGGGTCTCATGAAATCAATTCTCCAAACATCAAAAATTTCTATAACAAGAATAGGGGACAGGGGCATCATATCTTTTCTCGAAATATTTTATGTTTGCTGGCATCGTAAGCAATTACGGTCAAATTCATGTGCATCTTTGAATAGTGTCGGCCAATAAAATTCACTCTGCAACATCTTTGCTGCAGTTTTTCTCCCGCTAAAATGTCCCCCATATGCTAACGAGTGGCAGAAAGTAAGAATACTTTGGACTTCACACTCAGGGACACAACGTCAGATTACTTGATCTGGACAATATTTGAACAAATCTGGTTCTTTCCAAAAATAGTACTTTACTTGAGAGAAAAATCTATTTTTCTCTTGTTGGGTCCAGTGAGAGGGGATTTGTCCCACTGCCATGTAATTGACTATATGAGCGAACCAGGGAAGATCAGTGGAAGAGATTGAAAAGAGTTGTTCATCCGAAAATCTATCTCTAATCATTTCTTTTTTGTGTTCTACCAAGATCCTAGAAATATGATCTGCTACCAAATTTTCGGAGCCCTTTTTGTCTAAAATTTCTAAATCAAATTCTTGTAATAGAAGGATCCATTTAATCAGCCTAGGTTTTATATCTTTTTTGGATAGCAGATGTTTCAGTGCTGCATGATTGGAGTATACTAGGACCTTGGAGCCCAAAAGGTATGATCTAAATTTATCTAGGGCAAACACAACAGCGAGTAACTCCTTTTCAGTCGTGGTGTAACTCAATTGAGCATCTGAAAGAGTTTTACTTGCATAATAAATTACATACGGTTCCTGATTAAATCTTTGCCCAAGGACTGCTCCTATAGCATAATCAGAAGCATCACACATGATTTCAAATGGTAGGGTCCAATCCGGAGATCTTATGATTGGTGCAGTGGTTAAGGCAGTTTTGAGTTTATTATAAGCAGTTAGGCAATCTTCATTAAAATCAAAAGAATTTTTCTTGGCAAGCAAGTTGCACAAGGGTCATGAGATCTTGCTGAAATCCTTAATGAAGCGCCTATAGAAACCTGCATGGCCTAGAAAGGATCGCACTTGTTTAACAGAGGTTGGGGGAGGCAATTTCGAGATTACTTCAACCTTTGCTTTATGTACTTCGATCCCCCACTTGGATACAATATGTCCAAGCATGATTTCCTCACGAACCATAAAATGGCTCTTCTCCCAACTTAAAACCAAATTTATCTCTACACATCGTTGAAGAAGCTTGGCTAGGTTCTGAAGACAATCATCAAAGGTAGAGCCAAATACCAAAAAATCATCCATGAAAATCTCTAAAAATTTATCGACCATATCAGAAAAGATGGCCAAAATGCACCATTGAAAAGTAGTTGGTGCATTGCAAAGACCGAATGGCATACGTCTAAATGCAAATGTTCCATATGGACATGTGAAGGTAGTCTTTTCTTGATCAGCAAGAAATAGCGGGATCTGGTTATATCCTGAATATCCATTTAGAAAATAGAAGAAACTTTGTCCTGCTAGCCGTTCTAAAATTTGGTCAATAAAAGGTAAAGGAAAATGATCTTTCCTAGTAACGGCATTCAGCTTTCGGTAGTCTACACATACTCGCCAACCAGTTGTTGCATGAGTAGGAATTAACTCACCCTCATCATTCTCTATTACGGTAATACCTGACTTCTTAGATACTACCTGGGTTGGACTAATCCATTGGCTATCCAAAATTGGGTAGATAATTTCCGCATCTAGCCATTTCACTACTTCTTTTTTCATGACTTTCCGCATATTCGGATTCAATCTTCGTTGCATGTCCCTATGTGATTTTGCCTCAACCTCGCAGTGAATATGATGCATGCAAAAAGAAGGATCTATACCCTTCAAATCGGCAATTGACCACCCTAGAGCCTCTTTATGCTTTTTTAGCACCCCTACAAGTTTGTCTTCCTGGTCATTGGTTAGGTCAGATGTAATGATCACTGGAAGGGTATCATTGGATCCAAGAAATGAATATTTCAGCATGGCAGGAAGATGCTTTAGCTCTAGAGTAGGTGGGGCTTCTAAGTAAGGTACCAGAGGGCTTGATTGAGTTGGTAATTGCTCATACTTTATAGTCCAAGGGGGGGGTGCTAAAATTGGGAGGTTCTAGCAAAGCATGTATTTCTTCAGTGTATCCATTGATATCAAAATTATCCATTCCAAAATGTGTTAGACATGCCTGTAAAGGATCTGAGTTGAGCAAGGCAGGAGCTTTATCTTCTATAACTTCCTCTAACAAGTTGATTTCATTATGGTCGTACACAGGTGGTCCCAGAGATGCATTAAAAATATTCAACCTTAGCTTCTTGTTCTCGAAAGATACATCCATAACCCCGGTCCTACAATTTATACAAGCATTAGCAGTTACTAAGAAGGGTCTACCTAGGATGATTGGTATTTGGTTGAGGTTGCTGT
The DNA here is from genome assembly GCF_000442705.2 of Elaeis guineensis. NCBI lineage: Eukaryota > Viridiplantae > Streptophyta > Magnoliopsida > Arecales > Arecaceae > Elaeis > Elaeis guineensis. Next base: position 132,349,928 of record NC_026000.2, read on the forward strand.
CAGATTTCATACAAGGGAGCTTGAGATGTAACGACGGATCCAGAATAGTGAGATTGCTACGATAGAATATGAAGGAGAAGAAGAGATTAAATATTATGGTGTACTGATAGATATCATAGAACTGAAGTATGGATTCAGTAATTCTATATTCTTGTTTCAGTATGAATGGTGGGATATTAGCAATAAAAAGATTGGTATTCATATCGATCCATACTTTATCAGTGTAAACTTTGCACAAACATAGTACCAGAATGAGCCGTATATATTAGCAACTCAAGCGAAACAAGTAATATATTTAAAGGATCTAAAGTATTGAGATAATTAGCATGCCGTATAAAGAATAACATCTAGAGGCGTATATGACATATCAACCCGACTAGAGATGGATGAAGCTTCAGATTTACATGAAAAAGAAACTTTTCAAGAGGAAGAACAAACATTAGCTGAGCTTCTTATTGATGAAAAATTTATAACAGCTCCTTTGAATAGGGCTGATCTGCCGTCCAATAAAGTTGAAGCTGATTTTATATTTAATCTTGATGAGTTAGAGGGCGACGATCAGTTCATAAATGACGATGAGATAGAAGACGATATATTAGTCGATTATTGTGATTCGGAGGAGGACCTACACATTGAGAAAGATACGGATATTGATGAGTAGATCTATATTCTTTGTTGAATCTTCTCTTGCAATAATGGTATGCGATATAATTCTATTCATTAGACTATAATTTATTTTTTGCTATTATTATTTAATATTATATTCATTTACAAGGATTGCAGGTATGGCACCAAGAGACAGATGATGACATTCACGTTCGCAGCCTACCCTTGAGGCTGAGACGCCTTCACCCATTTCTACTGCCGCACCAGCAGAGTCGCCAGAGGGTCCTACACTGGTAGGTCCCAGTGAGGCAGGTCTGAGTGAGGCAAATCCGAGTGGTATTATTATATTTTTTATATAATAAAATTTAATTTTTTTAATTGGATAGCTATCATACTAATAATTTATTTATTGTTATTTCAGGCCAGTCTTCATCGATGGTGAGACGAGGACGAGGTCCATCGAAGAACCTCGCTCTAGAGCATTGGAGATGCGAGCACTCAAGACAGTGTTTCCATATTGAGATATCACCAGGCTACATCAAGCCCATTAGGGGATGGTGCGAGCCGTGGCAGATCGAGCTGGGCTTCATATACCGCAGCTATGCCTCCGTGATGCTTTTTGATTGACATCACGTTATACGGGCTTAGAGAGAGATTTTTTACATCTAGTTATAGGTAAAATAAATTATACTGTAAATATTTAATTAGTATAGTATTCTTCTAATATTTGTTATTGACAGAGTGTGTTTGATATTGTTGATTTTGAGGAGGATCACGTGCGGCGAGCTGTGGATGCTCATTTATGCTTGCATTTTAAGGAGTATCACCACTGCATTCATCAGCACTGGTACCATGTGATGCGGGATCATAGGGTGGAGGCAGCATGGTAGTGACTGTATGACAGCATCACTATAGATGATTGGGCTCTCGTATGTTGTTATTACGAGGATCCGACATATCAGGTTACACGTCCAAATTTTTTTTTTTTTAGAGTTTAATGATTGAATCATTTATTCTTTAATTTAGTTTGTTACCTACTAATTTAACTACTAACTGTACAGAAATGATAACTCTCTAATTATTTAAAAAAATTAAATTAATTATTCTTAAATTGTAGAGAGATGCAGAGAGTAGCAAGCTTTTTGGTAGGATCAATATATATCAGCAGATCCACCAGCGACGGTCAGGAGAGTGGACGATGGAGAGCTTGGAGCTTTTTGTAAGTTTTTTCAATTATTTTTTTCATTCGCAGTTTGATTTTCAGTACAAAATTAAAAGAGCTATAACTTTAATTTTTAGAATTGTATGATAGGCATTAGATCTCAGTCTATCTCTGAGGGCTCGATCACATCCACAGATGATAAGATCTGTGATCAGATGCTTGGTACAAGATCCTATTATGTTAGGGATCTAGGATATGGGATCAGTGCTCCCTCATTCTCATGCTCGTTCAGGGCTGCATCCATACTGCCTGTGATGCTCGGCTGGCGAAGATGCAGAGGCAGACTACTGAGGATTGACAGTGGATTGAGTAGTGAGCTGATGAGTTGCTTGCTTGCGTCGATGAGTACCAGCTACTTCAGTCCCAGATGATGGAGCAGATGATGCAGATGGAGCGGATGATGCAGATAGAGCGGTTGATGCAGCTGATGAGGCAGCAGCAGATCGGTTCGAGCTCTTCCAAGTGCTCTCCTTCCCCAGTCCATTCCCCTTCTGCAGATGCCGACACTTGACAGCCTGTTTATGTTACTTTTTATTTTTATTTCAGATCTTTTATAATTTTAATTTAATATAATAAAATGATAAAATTTATTTATAAATTTATTGTATAAATTTTTTATTTTTATTTTATAGATTATAAATAAAAAATATTATAAATATAAATTAACAATATATATTTATAAATTATTTTAAAAAAAATTATGTATAAATTTTTAGCGATGAAATTATTTTTGATGAAATTTTGATCGTCAAAAAACCTATTAGCGATGAAAATAATTGGTTGTAAATAATTTTTTTAATAAATTTAAAAATATTAAATTTTTATATTAAATTATCAGCTACAAAAATAGTTTCATCGTAAATAATTACTAATTTAGTAGTGATGAAAATTTTCGTAGGCAATTGTCGTATTTGCAATGAAATTTTTACATTGTTAATATTTTTTATAAATCTAAATTTCATAAAAAAATTTAATTAAATTAATAACGATAAAAATATTTCATCGTAAATAATTTTTTAAATTATTTTTTTATTAGCGACATAATAATTCATCGTAAATTTTTTTTTTACGATGAAAATTTTTCGTCGTGAATAGTTTTTGAAAAAAAAAAATTTTTAACGATGAAAATTTTTGATCGATAATATCGATTATTAACGATGAAATTTTTTTTTTCATTATAAAAAATTATCAGCGATGTCTTTATTTACGATGAAATATCAGCGACGATTATTTCATCGCTAATAATTATTACCGACGAAAATCTAGTATTAGCAATGATTTTTTTGTATCGTTAATACCCTGTTTTGATGTAGTGGCTAAGGATGTTTTCAAATTATTTTGGGCATGATTCAGACGTTTTTTGCATTGTTTTGGACCGTGTGATGTTGATCTGACAGCAGAATTTCAATTCAACAGCAAATTGGAGTCCATTTCTGATGCGGTTTAGACCAGATTTCTCCTGATTATGAGCACTATTTAAAGAGAGGGCCTTGGGAGAGGTTTACAGCAGCCTGAGAGCAGTGAGCACAAAAAATCCGAGAGAAGAGGAAAAATAAGAGATATTTTTCTAGAGAGGCATGAGACTCTTTTGAGAGAAAATAAGAGTCTTTTATTTTTCTTGTAAAAAAGAGTTTGTATGAGCCTTTTATTTTCTTCTTTAATTTTATACTTCATTGTGCTGTAGATTATTAATAAAAGAATATTGAAGAGGTCTTATCCGTAGACGTAGGCTAACAATCAGGCCGAACCACGTAAATCTACTATGTTTTCTTTTTTCTTATTTTTATTGCTCGATTATCTCTCCTATTTTATGTTCTACGTTTATTCTAGTTATTTTTCTTCAACAAAACGATCTTGTTTCCACTATGCTTGTATGCTGTGTGGATCGAGATGTGCTTGATTACCTCACGGTCGGTCTTTTCAAAGATGAATTTGAATAGATTTAAATTCTTAGCCAAGTGAGAATGCTAAGGCTTTAATAGAAAGAGTCTGTGAGGATCCATGCAGACATATATTTCCACATCAAATATACATTAGATAAATCTTACGTGTATATATATAGAGCCCAGAAATCTAAATGGTATATTCTTGCTAACCTTTTTAGATAAGATCTTGGGTTGTTGTATACTTACATAAGCAAAACAAAACACCTTCTTACTTTTGGTTCAAATATAGATTACCTAAATAACGTTAATAATTGGTGTAGGGACTAAAGAACCAAGGATAGGTTCATATTTTGCGGTGGATAAGATATTGGAGGTAAATCTCAAAAATCAAAAGCAAAAAATAATCTAGATGACTAAAATCATGTATAAAATCTACATAATGATTTATTAGGACAATTTTCAAGGCAATTTCGGATTTGAAGTAGACTCTAGTAAAATCTAGATCAGAAGCTTGCTAAGCACTGTTCTAAGAGCATTATTGCCTCTCTCATCCAAGATAGATGGCACTAAGACTCCCGAGGTACAACTGATTTCTCAATCAATTTGGGTTCTCCTTGATGTAGCACAAGTACATGGAAGGCTTGATCCATTCAGCTTTTTCAATTGACCAAAATTAATACTTTTGAAAGCATATAAAATAGAGGAAAAGACAGCAATGAAAGTGTTGGAAATTGCCGATGAGGATAAAAGAAAAATCGAGCAATGATTTGGCGCTTTGCAAGGAGAAAGGGTTTTTTGATCTCTGATTTGTGCTGGAGTGCCTAGATCATGGCTTGGTTCTATATAGAGGCTGGTCTAATAACAACTTTAACGGCTAGTCTCTTGGCTCATGAACAGTTAGGGGCTTGCTAGCCATTATGAACTAATAAAGCTACCTTGGTTGTTAGCAGGGTCATGGAGGACTTAGGCCAAGGATGGGTCCCCTCCGGGGATTTGAATGCAGATAGATGTAGAATATTTTATCCATCCCAAACCAAATAGGATGGTTTTAACCAAAATTAAATAGTTTCGGTGATAATTTTAAAAGTCAAAAACTATTCGATTTCAATTTCGATTTTGGTAAATTCTCTGACTCGAACCCGATTTGGAACCGAACCTAACACTAAACTCAAAAGCGAACATATTCAAGCCCCCCATCCATTCAATGTGGACCATCCACAATCCATGGATGGGTAAATGATTAAATGGATAGATCTTAAAAGCCAAAGAGGTGGCTTTTCTCCTTCCTTTGGTTCTTCTTTATGATTATTATGTTTGTTGGATTTATTTTCTTTAATGTAGTTAGAATTATTTTAAACTTGGATTATAGTATCTATTGGATGGTGTATTACTATTTTAGAATTATTATATTTGTTGGATAGTGGTGTCATCATTTTAGAATTATTTAGCATTTATTGGATGGTTGTGTTATTATTTTTAGATATATTTATTAGTTGAGTCAGCATGAACTATATGAAAATTACAGATTACATCTTTAATTTGGATATTTATACATAAAATTTTGAAATAAATAAAAAAATTAAATGATTTTTAATTTTTCAATTTCAGTTTCGATTTTGCTTGGGTGGCGGTTATAGTTTTTAATTTTAAAAGCCATTCGATTTTGGGGAGTGGTGATGGATGCCATGTTTGGTTTCGATTTTTTCACTAATTGTAACGAATCCACCCTATTGACATCCCTAATTTTCTTTTTCAAGGAGGAGCCAATTGTGATGATTGGAGGAAAAGATTGTCATAGTCTTACGTTGAATAATAAAAGTGTGTAGCCTATGAGAAATTATTAGATAGACTTAGTTCACCATAAATGCTATAGTCCAAGCCAATGAAAAAAATGCCACTTTCTGGATGTGATCCGTCGGAATAGTAGTGCTGAGAGATCTACTTGTGCCCAAGGGGACATGATGGTGTATCTCACCCACTAAATCTGACTTTTCAGGAGTAGTCTGGTCTTCAATACTAAAATGGTTTCTACTCACTGCATGTTCGAGAGGGCTTTTTGTTTGGCCGATGAGTATAGCCGTTTCGACGTTGCCAGCCTATACCTTGATGCTTCCAATTTCTAGAGCCCTCATGCTGCTCTCGCAGTGATCCAGAGGGTTATCTTTATTTTTTGAGAGTCTCCTTCTTGGGGGCATATCAAGATAAACTTTGACGGCAGTGTGAAAGATGACAAGGGTGGTGTTGGCTTTGTCATCTGAGGACCTGATGCTAGATTGCTAACAGCGGAAGGATCATATCTATTCGAGCCTTCTGTCCCAGGTGCTGAGTTCCGTACTACTTGGGCTGATATTGTTTGTATCTAGCAAGAGCTACGGATGGAGAGGATCATTATTGAAGGAAACTCTGTTACCGTAATAGGTTAGATTTGGAGTGATATGATGCAGTCGGAAGCGTATCCGCTCATTCAGGATAATCAAACTTGCATTCATGACTTCACTAGGGTCTCTGTTCAACATATCTTCCGAGAGACAAATAGTGCTGTTGATTGGGTTGCCTCCTATGTGGCTGAGCACACCGGTGACTAGATCTAACGTCAGGATCAAACTTGCTCATGCCCACTATAGGATATTTTGTTTTTAGATCTTTTGAGGTGTACTCATGCTAGATCGGTGTGAGCACCTGCTTGCATAAAAGAAAAAATTCCACAATAGTATTTTGAGGTGGTTGCAGTTGATGAAGCATTTTTTTCATTGCTTTGTCGACAATATTTATGGTAGACAAAGTCTGCTTAATAATTTCTCTAGGGTGGGCCAAGGTGGATGGAATTTTTTTTTTTTCATCTATTAGGCAGAGACAATCCATCCTTCCAATCTCATCGATCCTCCCTTTCATAACTCCCAAACCCAGGGAGAATGTTAACTGTGTCAACCTGAATGAGCTAAAGTAGACTGGATTTTTAGCGGATCAATCTCTTGACATCTACGCCAAACATCTTTGGTCAACCTGCACATTGCCAGAGTCGATCATCAAGTTTGTGATCACTTCTATGGCCTCATTGGCATTGGCTAGATCCCAGAACTAATTCCTGTTTGATAATGTACAATGATGTTTTCTCCTAAAGTACCATGACCACTGGGCTTACTTGGAATGGTGACTCTAATAATGCCCAAAGAATGTTCGACGAAGTGCCTGAACAATAATTCAAATTGATTGTGACGGTGTTGCTCGTGACTTTAAAATGTAGGAGTGTACCATAGGGATGGGAATTTCATGGTATAGAACATAAACTAAAAAGGTTGGAAAATTAATCTTAACTCATAATGGTAAGTGAGATATAAGCCAAGATTCAATGCTAAAATGGGATTTAATAAGAGAAATGAAGGGATCTTTTCGAGCAGCTGGAAAAGGAAATGTAATTCTTGTCTTCCTTATGTTGTCGTCCATGCATGCCCATTGTTGATCTATTATTGACTACCAAAGTAATGTTGGTTGCATGAGCAAAATTGAATACATAAGCAATATATCTAAATTACATAACCTTCTAATGTATGTTTATTGACCGATCAATTGCTATTTCTTTATGTCATAATTTGCTTCAAGTACATTAACCCTTGGAATGCGAAGCAGCTTAATTCGAAGTCATTAATTTTGCTGAAAATTGGAAAATGTCCCCAAAAAGATAATTTTTCTCCTGGATAAAAATGCTAGAAGTAACAAATGCAACAGATTTTGATGACATTGGATGTGAGCAAGGGACCATAACTTTCAAGCCATTGGACTCACTCCCAATATATTAGCCGTGGCATCAGCGGGTGAACAGCGATGGATGTCGCTTAACAATGCATTCATACAGATTTATGTAAAATGTGGAGCCAACCAATGTCCTACAAGATCCTTTAATCAAAATGTCTGGTTGGAGAAGGCATACATTATCATAGGGTTATAGTGTCACATAATTATTAGGGCGCATTCGGTTTGCAATTGAAATTGAAATCGAAAAAGATTGAAATAGAAATCAGAATAATCATAACCTTTGATGCATTTGACGTATGACTGGAATCAGAATTAGAATCAGAATGGGATTTTAATACTAGAGGAGAATAGAGATTGGATTTTGGGGGCTTGAGATATTCTCATTCTCCATAAAATCCGAATGAGAATGGAACACCTAACCAAATAGCTGAAATGAAAATCTCATTTTAATTCTCATTCTCATTTCAGAGTCCGAATTCCAAATGATTGATAAGGAGGGGGAGAGAGAGAGGCCAATAATATAAGGAAGCGAAATGGAAGTCGGCATAGGAGCGTTCAGCATCAGTGGAAGAGTCCCATTTTGATGTGGAGACTCTATAAAGCAGCATGGCCACCGGATTTCCTGTTGATGACCCTACAAACCTTCTTGGATTTTTCCTTCTTAATGAAGACGCGTGGGAATGTTTAGTCAAACACGTCAGCTTCATCCCTCCATATCATTGACATACATATGGGATACGCGGTAATGCTCATCAAACATCCTCTCTTACTTCGTTGTGAGGAGATGTCACAGGTGAGAAGAGAGATAATGATGCAAGGTGGTATCTTGCATGTTTTTGTCTTTCCTCAAGTAGGACCATGAGGTGAAACACGGGAAAGATGCAGCCCTACCAGCCAATGGAATTTAGTTTTGGATGGCTCATGGTTCAAGTACAGATATCCATGGACAAGGGTGAAAAATCTTATCATAATTCAAGAAGGTATAGCTTGTTGAGATGAAGAGCTAGATCTATCCATTTTGTTTAGTTATTTAGTTAAACTAATTATTAATTATTGGATGTATAGCAACAGTTATTTCATCGGATATGCGTATTTTTGATTTTTTTATGGATTTACATGGCTTAATGGAAAATTGTTTGGTGTGGTGAGTAATGGGCCCTAGTTGTTTTGGTTGATCAAGAATTCATATTTTGGCTACTTGTATCATCCATAAAAAGTGATTAAAATCAAAGATTCCAATTCTTCCATATTTCAGCACTAGCATATTATTTCATGGAGTTGAGATCCATAACATGAAACAAACTTTGCTCCACCACTTTGCCATCCAAGAATGCTAGCTACTATGCCATTTCTTAATCTATCGCTAGCGCCAATGGAGAAGAGGAGAGGCAAGGCTGGCAAAGTCACACCAGTGAAGGATGGTGGAGCGATTGCAATATTGTGGATGAAGAGAAAAAGGGCACCGAGAAAAGGCCGAGGGTTTCGACAAGGGCCGGCATGATGAAGACTTCGCTCGTATCATCCTTTGTTTACACCTTGGATATCAAAGACATTTCAAAAATATTTGTATGTTTTAAAATTCACATGAAGGTCATATTAGCAATCGATAATGGTTTAATAAAATTGGACGGAATTACTATATTGGATTACTTAACTAACTTGGAATGTCTGGTTAACATTTTTAAAGTATAGAAGATGTATACATACAAATAAAGATACTAAAAAAATGATTTTGAGATTATTATTATTATTATTATTTAATAAACTGCAGCTCACGTTAGGAAGAGTCAAGGATAAGTTGAGTGGAGCCATCTGCAATAAAAATGATGGTGCACTCTTTTGTCACCCTGCTATGGATGGTCCAAGTCAAAATGGGTTGCTTCTCCGGCCGGAGCATCCGCGGATGCCGTGCTCGCTCGTCCACTTGCTTGCTTAAAGGAAAGAGACACATTTGCTCGGGTACGACTCTGACTACACACCAAATCCTTACAATTCCGTCCAATGGCTACCATGTGTGAACATAATATTTTTTTTTCTTGCTTTCTTTAGTTTAGAAAGTTTACGTTGACATTAGAGGAATTGAGAGGAGATTCTTGAGGCATATGGAGCCGAATAATCCCATATCGACCGGCCATTCTATGCCACCATCATGCATGCCAATCTTGACGGATTCACACGCCTTTCTCTTCCTGAGAGAGAGAGAGAGAGAGAGAGAGAGAGAGAGAGAGAGAGAGTTGACTTAGACTTCCATGTTCGTTTGTGAGTGCATTGGATGATTGCATTTGGGCTGGACAACTGCACTTTGTCTTATCGTGGCTGGAACAAAGCATGAAAGTTCCATCAAGTGAATATTTTGGATGGTGGGATTCATGTTGTAGTGCGGAAATTGCGCTTGGATACCCGGGGATCGAACTCAGAATCTTATAATATTTTCCGTGGTAGGCTCCACTAGTATCTTGTTTTGTATTTGTGGATGCTGTTAGCGCGGTTTGGTCAGCACTCTCCTCTAAAAAACAAAAAAAATAGAAAAAAGTATTCATCGACATGGCATCATTAACTGGGACTAGAAAATGTAGTAACGTACGTATGCAAATAGATACAAAAGACATAAACATATATGAGATAGATTATACTCTTCTACGGGAGGAAAGGATATCTATTCAACTCTAATAAAATCAAGAACATCATCCAAATCAAATATCCATACAATTTATCATGATCTATAATAGTAAATTAAAATATATGATGAAATATTTAAACTGAAAATCTATCTTATTGATCATAATCTAGACATTCCAAATATGTATAGATTGAAAATCAAAGATTTTAATGCTTGGATAATAGTAAAAAATTGTCTCATGTATTTTAGTCATTTAATTTTGTACCAACGTGATGTATAGATTAGATATTGTGAAGATATATTGTTTTTGGTTTTTAGACTTTTCAATAATATGAATCATAATCAATGCTGCGGGCCTTTGATTTCAATATTTCAATATTGACTTTGTATCGAGAGAAAAAGATATCCTATCATCTCGATAGAAAAATAATTGTAATACCCCCAGTCTATTTGAAGCTAAGTAAGGAGCTAGCTGGGACCGATCTACTTGACTGGTCTACATGGATTATCAAGCCCAAGAACAGCCAAAAAGAAATAAAAAAAAACTTTCGTAGAGAGTCTTCTTCTCCAATAGACTCCTAATCGGAGTCGGAGATTGATGTTGAGGAGAAATTGAACTTCTCCTAGCTCTATTTCAAGGAAAGAGGGCTTCCCCTGTCTTCCGATTAGAAATCGATGCCCGATTCAAGATTTTTGGTGAACGATTTGGTTGTTTTTCCAATTGCAAGCCACCACCATCATAGGCTAATAATTACTGAAAAACTAGATAAAGTGCTCGAGATCTTTTAATAGATCCTTCCCCCATCTTCCTCAGTTGCTAAAGCTTGGATTTCTGGTGGTAATTACTAAATTTTTCTTCAAAAACTGAAATCCTATTTTCTTTGATTCTTGGTTTTGTCTCTCTTTACCCACCCACCCTACCGTCGGTGCTCGTCGATCGTTGATCCTCTAGCCTTAGCCACCATTGTTGGTGGAGTCTATTGCATCCCGGGAAAGAAAAGGAAGACAGATCCCTTATTTCACCAAAGAAAAGAGGAAGAAAAAAAAAAGAATGAAAAATAAAAAAGAGGAGAGATAGTTTCTCTCTACCTTCTCTCTCTTTATTTGCTTTCCATACTTTTTCTTTCCATTTTCTGTCTCTAAAAAAATCCTACTTTCTTTCTCTAGTGTCTCACTAAAAGTTTCTCCCTCTAGATTGTTTCTCTTTCTCCATGGTCTCTCTAGGATGTTTTGATTCAATAAAGGTGTTCTCTTAATTATTTTGATCGAGCTTAGTAAAAGATCCTGATCATAATTGTTGGATAGGGTGTTGACATCCATCTAGGCTAAGATTGAGTCTACTAGATTTAATCATCCATATTTTTTGAACCGTTTGTACATTAGTTCAGTCTTGATTTGATGAATTTACTTTGATTAGATTGATTGGGATGTCGCTCATTACTTCTTGGTCCTTATCAGATACCACTGGATTCGATTATCTTTGATCTCTATGAGACCAATTGTATCCTAATCTGATCTTGATCAAAAGAATTTATCATGATTGGATTGATTTAAACTGTTGGTTGCGACTATCTATTAATTATATCTTTTTTTATTATTCAAATCCTTTCTAATTATTAGACTTGATTCTGTGTAGGAGTGTAGTCGTCTTGACAAAAAAATTTACAGCAGTAGGATAATGTAATATGATTTATTAATAAAAAATTTTGAGAAAAATTTTAAAAATTATTTGGATTTATAGGAGTATATATCAAGTAATGCTCCACTTTTTTTGAATTTATCAGTAAATTCTAAAATATTTTTTATTAAATTATTTATAATTTATGAATCTGATGCATGTATTTTGAATTATCAAATATATATATTTTTTAAAATATTAAGTAATTTATGATCAAATATATTGAATTTTATATAGATTATATCTGATTGATTTTGATATTATATGCTTTTTAGAAGTTATTCGATTTGAATTATGAAACATGTCTTTGGAAAAGTATTTTGATTTGAGATGGATTTTTACATGCAGCTTGATAATGCATTAAATCCTACCAATAAAAGTTAAATGTTTGTAAATCGATATCCTATCAGTGGAGCAGTTAAATGCCAGTACTATGATATCTTGCCCTAATGGAATGGTTAAATACAGATACTTTGATATCCTTCTAGTGGGAGATTATGTACTGGTAAGTTGATACCCTATCAGTGAGATAGTTAAATATTGATAATATCTTATAAGTGAGGGTTATGCACTTATACTTTAATATCCCGCTATTGGGAATTATTCGGTGGCTTTATAAAGAAATAAAAAGCTTGCTTACTGCAGGAAAAAAAAATATATACATATGAATAACGTAGCATCATGTCAAATTACCATCTGGGGTGATACTAATTGGGCTTGAAAAACCAATGAAAAAGCTAGAAGGCAAGTTAACTTGCAAATTAGTGGTTTCAGCTTCAAATATCTTAATTTACTCATGTAATATAACACTGATAGCTTTGGAGTGAAGGATTAAGCTGGCATTGGTCACTTGCTTCTAACTTCAATTGAACACATCTAACACAAACTAGGCTGTAGCCTAGAGGTTGTATCTCTCCTTCATTTGGGAGAAGGTTTTCTATTCTTATTAAAGCGCTTAAAATAAGTGATTCTAATTGTGGGTTCTCCCACATTATCATCCAAGATATTAAGAATGTCAACTCATCCAACTACTTGTGCCATCCATTAGCACCATTAACAATAATGACATGCATAATACCATCCAAGTTCAATTATTAATTCATAAATCATCATTCTTTGTTCTTAAATCATTGTTGCTACCTAGAGGAAGGGCCATCATCATAGAACACATGGAGTCTTGCATCTCAGAAATCCATATCAATTTGTTAAGGAAAAAGATGCCACCAATTTGTGTAACACTATACAAATATATATATCTAGTTCGGCATTTAAAGTACATGGCCATTAAGTTCTTAGTTAACCCTTACACTTTTAAAATTTATTTAGTGTGTCCACCAGAGCCATCATCACTTCTAGATATTGCTCACAGAAACGATGCACTATTTTAGCTCTCTGTCCTTGTATTTCTACAGTAGGAAAACACCTCTGCTACAAATGTTGACTGCAGGCAGATTGCATAGACCTATTGGCCCAAAACCTATATTCAGCCCTACAAACATATTCTCAGCCCTTAGCAATGCAATGACAGTTGGTTGTGATAGAAATCTGTATTTTAAAAAGTTTTGATTCCTAATTAATCACTGCAGTGTTACTATTAAGATAACCGCCCAGTTTTTTTGAGAAAAATTCCAAGTTTGAAAAAAAAAATTGAATAACGTATTTATGCAACATTTTATTTGAATATGATTTGTTATAGTACAATTATAATGGAGCAAGTTCATCACAATAACTTCATGAAGAAAAAAAGCTAGTTGTTTTGTCATGCTATGTGTTTACACTTCGTTATTACATTAGACCTTTATCATTTGTTTTCTTCCATCTACCTAAAGGGCTTTTTCGACTCGCAAAACTTTTTGATGATAATCCTATATCATGTAGTATGGAATAGCTCAACTAAGCTTAATTTCCTCGCGTTCTATTGTTTTTTGGAATGGGGCTAGAGGGTCCTCAATTATAATTTCATTTATGTAATTGGACACAAGCTGGCTTTTATGGGCTTTTATGAAGCCCATAAGTGTCATCAGCCCAAATCAATCTGAAAAGCCCTCAGGAGTAATGGTGTTAGCCGTCATTACCTCAAACATGACAGCTCCAAGATTTTCCATAAGCTTCTCAAAATCCCCAATTCCTTCTCGAGTAAATTCCCCAACCGAAAAATTGAAATGGTCTTGCTGATATCAGCCTAAGCACTTAGTGGGCCATGGAATACATAAGCCGAAGCATCACAAGCTTATGTATCTGGACTGGTATGGTATTACCTTTTATTTAACTTCTTCGTGCACTATGGGTAGTGTAAAAAATCCGATGTGGAGCACATCACTATGTGATTGGTCCATATAGCCATCATTTTTTAATGTATATTTAATACCTGCAGTTTTACTTTTTTATTTAAAAATTTTACATAGCGAAAATATCCCTGCTCTTCAAAAGAATTATGACATCCTGTGATATATTATGACTTTCTACATGCAGGATGTCGTAATATGGCCCAAAAAATTATGACATCCTGTGATATATTATGACATCTTGCGTTAAATTATGACTTTCTGTATGGAGGATATTAAAATATGGTCTGAAAAAAATTATGACATGCTGTGGCATATTATGATATTTTACGTCAAAATTATGACTTCTTGCACGTAAGATATTATAATATGAATATAGGATGTCATAATTTTTTTCAAAGAATAGAGATATTTTGGTCATTCAAAATTTTTAAAATAAAAAATAAAATTATAGATATTAAATATATATTAAAAAATAATGATTATGTGAATTAATTATATAAAGCGGTGCACTGTCGGATTTTCTACACTGCCTATGGTGCACAGAGAAATTCACTTATTTTGTTTATTGTGTGCAAGTCTTTTATGTTGTTATTTTCTGGTCCTTGTGTTGGAGTTTTGTGGTGTTATATTTGTAGCCTTTTTGGGTCGGAATAGTTTATCTGTTGTGGTGAACATGGGTGGGCTGGGAGGCATGATGTTTGAAGTGTTGTGATGCATCCTATGGAAACTGATCTGTCTGATGAAAAAACATCACAAAGTATTAACCCATTCTTGAGATGAGGAGGTTGGCTCCCTCAAAACAGCCAAGATGATCTTCTTCTTCCTCTCTAATTCTTGTCACATAACACACAACCGCCCACACTGTTAATCTCCATAGCCTAGATAGCATTCCAACACCATAAAACCAGATGGAGGGGAGGATGAGGGGCTGGGTTTGCAGCACTTGTATGGAGCCAAGAGTACCTAGGGCCTAGGAGGACCGACTAGCATGTATGCTAAACCGGCTCATGGACCGGGCAGAGCTGGGCTTCGAGCAAGCATTGTTCAAAGGTCATTTCTATGGCCTAGGCTCAGCCTAGCTTAGCTTTCAGGCCTACATTCTAGGTTTAAGATGGGTTCTTCTTCGGGTTTCGAAATTTAGGATGGTAATAGACATCATAAGGCCTCAAAGCACTCCGAACTCCATCCATCCATCTACACAGATCTCAAAGGATCCTTAGTATATTGCTTATTAGTTAAGGATCGCCTACCTCGTAGCTCTCCAAGCACTCCAAACCCCTTCATTCATCTACACTATTATATAATAGGAGATAGCTGGTGCTTTTTCTAGCCTTTGCTGGTGCTAATTAGCGTTGCAAAGTTATCCCACGATGCTACTCTAAGCTTCATGGCAGTGTTGACTATAAAAGCATAGAAATTCTACCCATCGATATTTTTAAAATGCATCATCAGTTGCCGATGCTTATTAGCGCTGCTAACTGATGACGGTTATTTGTGTCGCTAATAGATGCGCTTATAAACATCGCTAAGTGATGGCACTAATAAGTACTGCTGAGTAATGATGCTTATTAGCATTACTAATTGACATAAGCATCGTCTCACTTCTGTATTGTGATGCTTTAAAGCATCATCAATTATTTTTAAAAAAATATAATATTAAAAAATATATAAAGCCTATATCACATTATTATAACAAATCATATAATAAACCTGTATATCTCATAAAAGTCACATATACATAACAAATATTGAAGAACCCCAAAAATTCTTATTATATAATAAGAAAGCACAAAATAACATTTGTCTTTGCATTGTCAATGATGATTCAATGTTCACTACAACTAAAAAAAATATATAAAAAAAATATAAAAAGATACATCATATATGAAACAAACTTATAAAGAAAATATAAAAAGATACATCACATATAAAACATCGAGAGAGAGAGAGGGATATCACTTGTCCATGGTAAATCATCATCTCTGTGATTGCTAAAAATATTAAGAGCCTATAAGAAACAAATAAAAAATCTTATAGATTGAGAATACAAAAATCAATACGTATTACTCGTAGAGCCTATATAATAAAAATATACATGATAATTATATAAAATTCAAAAATTATATGTTGCTATTTACTTGATGCGAGGCTTTTGCATCATAAAAAAGATATAATATGATCAATCTGTGTCTTCAATATGTGTATCTCTATCTGATGGCTCTGTTTCAGCTCCTTTATCAGTAGGTCATGGCTCTATCTCAACTCCTGTAATCATATCTCATGCCTCTGTATTAGCTTCCATACTCTATCTCTAGCCTATCAAAATCTTATAGTGCTGCTGCTCTATGTAGCATCTTAGATATATCTGCTCACAATAAATAACTGAATAGAGGCGACTCTAACTCCATAACCTCTCACTCGATCATAATGCTTTAGTCCCATAGGTTCAATCAAAACTTGGGCCTCAATATGATTGCTCTCTGCAGATGATAATGACTCACCAACATGCTTTACAATAAGAGTTACTGCTTTATCCTATATATTTAAAAAATATCTATATATTAATGATTAAAAAATGATATCATCAAGCATTTAACAAATGGATCCATACATATAATAAGATCTCTAGACTCCTCTCATACAAAGCTATTATCTCAGTGGGTCCAAATCATCCTATAGAACTCAATCTCATTAGGCTCCCTCCCATGCTCTTCCATCTATAAAAAATAATATATATTATATGATACATGATCCATCATACATGACATATGATATAGGATACATGATTCATGATACATACTATATGAAACATAAAACATGAAAAGTAGTAGATATATAATACTGAAGGGAAAGAAACCTGTTTCTTTAGGAGAATGAAGTGGATAGTCAAGGTGCATCAAAAATTTTCTATAATAACTTAATAAAGATTTGATCTTTACTGGATATGTAGTGAAATAGAGATCAAATCTCTCAAGATTCTGAATTCAAAGCCTCGCATAGGTCTGAATCCATAAATCCTCTATTTCGCACGTATGCTAAACTTCATAGGAAAACTGGATGAAGCCTCGGATTGAAGCACCTTCGCAAGGCAACAAGAGAAGAGAGAGAGGACTCTTGATGTGATGCCTCTCACCAAGATCTGGGATGCCAAAACCTTCTTCACACCAAGAGGTGCGACACCCACTCCTAGCACACACCAGAGAGAGGGGACCCTCTCTTCTCTTTCACGTCTTCTCTTTCTCTTTTTCACTTTAGCACATAATCTAATTGTTATACTATGATAGTTAGAGGTCCTCCCTATTTATAGATGATTTTTCATGACCCATAAGACTAGAATTTATAATTCAAATAGACTTTGAATTAATCCTTAACTTATCAAGAAGAAGCCCTAAAGGAGAAAAAATTGATGCCTAACTAGGTGCCCTCATGCACCCATGCCTACACCCAAGTGTGGGATGGTAACAACCAGCACCCCACCATCTCTTGATCAGCTATAAGGAGAGAGAGTCTCAGTAAAAGTGAACTCTAAGGATCTAATCCAAATATGGATCAATTCGAATCTAATTCGAACCTCATTCGAATCAATTTTGAATAGGCTGTCAATCTCAAACTGTTTAAGATTTAGAACCAAGTCTAACTTAGATTTTCAACCCAATTAAGTTTAATTAAATAAGATCTAATCTAAAATTAATTGGTACTTAAATTCAATCTCTCATAGACTTCATGGATCAAAGATCAAATCTTGTTCATCTCCAAAATTGAACCTGAACCTTATGTCTAGTGCTAGCTAGACATAGTCAACTATTTAATTCCATATGACCCATAACTTAATTTTCAATCAAGTTAATCTATTTATTCAATTGAGTCGTATATTTTAAATTGAACATATAGACTTAGATCAATTCTTTCCTATGTCGTTTGATTTTGTGTGTGACTCCATAGATTCGAATACTAAGTCGGTAGTACAGGAATCATTTTCTGTACTAATCGAAGTTACTATCTAGCAATGATTCTCGATATCTAGATAGATCAAATAATCGTAAGATAATATTCAAGAACCTATGTATATGGTTACCGCATAACTCATCCCTTTGACCTTGAATGCTTTAGGACGATCTAGGGTTAAACTGTGAATCCTGAAGGATCATCTATATTATATTCCAACCGTTCAAATCCATCACATGAATTATTTTGATCAAGATTTTACTAAATTAAAATATAATGATACATTAGCTCCTGTAATCTGAAAGAATCAATTCCATCTTGATCCACATATAGATTTTGCGAGTACTTGATTGTACCGAGTAGCCTTCCGTCAATGCATTAAAAATACAGATAGTCCAGCATCAAAGTACAATGAGTTGATTACAAGTCACTATGATAATCTTAGATCTAAGGGACACTTATGCTCATATGCTTCGCGAGCTACTCTTGACAGCAGAGTGCTCAGCAGGTGAGTTACTTGTTCAATGATGAGGTACTCCTACATCTTACTTGTATGTCATATTAGTATCTCTACACTCCTTGGTTAAGAGAACAACCAACCTATACAGCACACAATGACCTTCACTCGATAAACATTATCATTCTTTAATGATATATCATTTGATCACGAATATATTTAAGAACTATACGATAAATCCTTCTTTATCGATTACTTTATAATTCTAAGGACTTCATAACAATACAAGAGTTCTAGTAAGGAAGATGTAACTTTATGACGAATGATGTCAAAATAATTTTTATTCATTGATTAATAATTCATATACATATTACAAAATAAACACAATTATCTTTACAATTGACTTTAGGATATATTTCCTAACAAATACATCATAAATCAATATGAAGATTTAATTTTTAATTTGAAGGAATGAAGACCAAGAGTTAAAATAAGTATCCTAAATGTTATGATACATGATATACGATATGTAATGTTGTTGCTCTATGAATTAATTTTGATGATTACAAAATATTTAAGGGGATTACTAATGATTTTGACTTGAAAAAAGATTTATTGTATTTCAGGAGCAAAATCATAATTTTATCAAGTTCTGAGTCAAAAGTCTCAAGAGCAAAAACAGAAGATTTGTGATCTATTGGAGGTAATTTCATATTTTTTGGATGTATATTTTGAGAGAAAATCAAGTTTAAAGAAAAAGATCGACCCCTATGGTCGATCTTTGACAAAAGGAGCTGAACAGCATGCTATTTTTAGCTGGCACACCCAAAGGGGATGACCCTAAGGGTCGACCTCTATTGTCTGTGCAAGCCAAAAATACAGAACAGTCATTTTCTATTTTGCACCACAGGGATCGACCCTATGAGTCGACCCCTGCGACAAAAAATCTCCGTAACAGCTATTTTTTCAGCTCATTTTGGTCATATTTAATGCTCATTTAATGCTCTCTAATGGCTCAAAATCTATCCAGATTTTTCTCCTCCATCTATTGAAGATATAAAGGCATTTAAAAGAAAAAAAAAAGAAGAGATTCAAGCATTCATTTCAGCCCTAAGCAAAAAGTCCTCTTCAAGCAAAAGAAGCTTTCATTTCAAGTTCACCAACCCCTCAAAAGCTCATTCAAGTCTTCAACAATCTTGAGAAAAATCAGAAAAACTTCTTTCTTATTGTGTAAAGTGTACTTAAAGTTTTATTTGTTCATTAAAAAAGCTAAACTTGTATTTCTTTATCATTAACTCTTATACTCTATTTTTATCTTGATCTTTAGCTTTGGAAGGATTCCAAAACTTGGATAGGTTGATCCGAACCTTGAATCGGATTGTATTGAGTTGGCTTGTATCCGAAAAATAAGTGTTCTAGCTTGAGATAGCTAGAGTCAAAAAAATCGATGTTGTATTCTTGTTGAATATATTTTAGTGAATTTAAATTCTCAAGTAGGAGCTTGGAGAGTGGATGTAGGTGCAAAGTTGGCACCGAACCACTATAAACCTTGATTGTTTGTGGTGTGTTTACTTACTCTCTATCTAAATTTTTTTATTTTCTTATA
Source organism: Elaeis guineensis (assembly GCF_000442705.2). Classification (NCBI taxonomy): domain Eukaryota; kingdom Viridiplantae; phylum Streptophyta; class Magnoliopsida; order Arecales; family Arecaceae; genus Elaeis; species Elaeis guineensis. The sequence continues at coordinate 132,369,989 of NC_026000.2, forward strand.
TTTTTGCATCTCATTTCTACACTTTGCTTAAATCACTTACTATATATAACTTGCTTATTATTACTTAATCATTGTGATTCTAAATTAACTTTAAAATTTCAAAAATTTAATTCACCCCCCCTCTTGGGTTGCATAGCTGGACAACAAATGATATCAGAGCTTGATGCTCTAGTCCTACTTTGATTTAACCATCAAAGAGCTAAAGATCTATGGCAACTCAAGTTGGTGCTTCACTAGCCGAGGGGCAGTCCACAAACCGACCTTCACTTTTCAATGGGTCAAACTACACCTATTGAAAAGCTCGGATAAAAATTTTTATTCAAACACTTCACTATGATATGTGGAGTATCATAGTTAATGGACTACACACACCCACTAAGATAATTAATGGTGTAGAATCAACCAAATCTGAAAGAGAATGGGATGAGATTGACAAGAAAATGACTCAACTCAATGCTAAAACCATGAATATTTTATATTGTACTTTAGATGCTAATAAATTTAATCGCATTTCAACATGCATGTCGGCTAAAAAAATATGGGATAAATTAGAAGTAACACATGAAGGCACAAATCAAGTTAAAGAATCAAAAATTAACATGCTTGTGCACAAATATGAACTCTTTAAAATGGTGCATGATGAATCAATAATTAAAATATTTACTCATTTTATGGATATTATTAATGGTCTAAAAAATTTTGATAAGTCTAATTCTAACAGTGATATTGTGAGAAAGATTCTTAGGTCTTTACCAAAGACTTGGGAAGCCAAAGTGACCGTAATTCAAAAAGCCAAAGATCTGAATATTTTATCCTTGGAGGAGCTTCTAGGATCGCAATGACATACGAGCTAAGCATGAAACAACATCAAGAAGAAGATGTCAAGAAGAACAGGACAATCATCCTCAAATCTATTGCTCAACTCGATGAGAAATCCGATGAAATAGAAAATGAAGAGCAAAATAAAGAAATAGCTCTCATCACTAGAAAATTTAAAAGATTTTTGAAGAAAAAAATAAGAGATGAGGAAGAGGCCACCTACAAAAGGAGAGCATAGCAAGGAGAAGAATAAGGAGCAGCCCCTTATTTGTTATAAATGTATGAAGCCGGGGCACTTTAGATCCGAATATCCACAATTTAAGAAGGGCCCCAAGAAGTACAAGAAAAAGCTATGGTAACTACATGGAGTGATAGTGATGAGTCAAGCTTCGAAGAAGAAGATTCACATGAACAAGCTAACTTGTGCTTTATGGTATATGAAAATGAGGTAAACGCTGAAACTCTTAATGACTTTACTTTTAAAGAACTTCAAGAAGTATTTTATGATTTAGTTGATGATCTTAAAAAGTTAGGGGTAAAGAATAAAGAATTAAAATCAAAGAATCAATCTTTACTAAATGAAAATGAGATTATTTCAAATAAAAAATTGATCTTGACACAAAAAAATCTGAACTTGAAAAATGAAATTGCTAAGTTAAAATCTATGATAGAAAAGTTCACTCAAAGTTCAAATAAACTTCAAATGATACTTAATAATCAAAAGACTGTTTATGATAAAACCGGTCTTGGCTACAACTCTTTAAAGAAACAAAAATTTTTGAAAAACATCTTTGTGAACTCATCAAGCAATAAGTTTTCAAATATTACTTGCTTTAAATATAGTAAAATAGGACACAAATCTCATACATGTTTCTTTAGCAAATCTGAAAATTCTAATGTAAAGAAAATATGAATTTCAAAAGGAACCATTGTGACTAACCAAAAAGGACTCAAGAAAACTTTGGTACCTAAAGTCAAAATTTGATTTTTGTATGTAGGTGTATCTTGCATCCCAAGGAACAAATCGAAAATAGTATCTTGATAGCGGGTGCTCAAGACACATGATCGGTGATGAATCCCAATTCATCACACTTGATGCAAAAGATGAAGAGATTGTCACCTTTGGAGACAATAGCAAAGGAAAGATCATCGGTATAGGTAATATTGGTATCACTCCCTCCAAGTATATTGAAAATATTTTATTAGTAGATGATTTAAAACATAATCTATTAAGTATTAGTCAATTTTGTGACAAAGAGTATAAAATTATTTTTGAATCTTTATTATGCATAGTAACTAGTCCCAATGATAAAGATATTAAATTAGTTGGGCATAGACATGGTAATATTTATATGATAGATTTGAATGATTTTTTCAAGATAAATATGCAACGCCTAGTAGCTTTGAATGTCAAAATTAATGAGACTTGTTGGCTTTGGCACCGTAGGCTTGCACATATTAGCATATATTCACTTTCAAAACTTATTAAAAAGAAATTGATTATTGATTTACCTATATTGAATTTTGAAAAAGATAGAATTTGTGATGTATGCCAACTAGGTAAACAAACAAAAGTCTTATTCAAATCTAAAAATATTGTTTTAACTTCTAGGCCATTAGAATTATTGCACATAGATTTATTTGGATCCACTAGAACTACTAGTTTAGGTGAAAAATGATATGACTTTATAATTATTGATGATTTCTCTCGTTTTACATGGATTTTCTTTTTGGTACATAAGGATAAAACTTTTCATGTGTTCTCAAAATTTTATCGAAGAGTTACTAATGAAAAAAAAATTCAATTCAAAATATTGAAAGTGATCATAGAATCAAATTTAAAAATCAAGATTTTAAAAAATTTTGTGATGAAAAAGATATTGACCACAACTTTTCAACACCTAAGACACCTCAACAAAATGGGATAGTAAAAAAAAATAATAAAATCCTTGAAAAAATGACCCATACCATACTATGTAAAAGTAACCTCCCAAGATACTATTAGGCGAAAGCAATTAACACGGCATGTTATATTTTAAATCATGCTTTAATTAGATCAATTCTAAAGAAAACACCCTATGAGCTTTGGAAAGGAAGAAAACCAAACATTATATTTTTTCATATTTTTGGTTGCCGATGTTTTGTTTTGAATAATGGTAAAAAGAGATTAGAAAAATTTGATGCAAAATCTGATGAAGCTATTTTTCTTGGTTACTCTTCTAGCAAAGCTTTTAGAGTTTTTAACAAAAGAACTTTAGTAGTAGAGGAGTCAATACATGTTATTTTTGATGAGACTAATGATTTATCTTCAAGAAAGAGTGAAGGTATTGATGATGCAGATCCTCTTATAGAAGAGATGAAGGAGCTCACCCTAAAAAACTCAATAATTTAAAATGAAGAAGAATATGAAAATAAACAAGAGGATGAAGGTGAAGAACAACAAGAACAACCTCAAGGTACAAATGATCTACCCAAAAAATGGAGGTATGATCACAATCACCCCAAAGAATTAATCATTGTGATCTTACATATGGAGTAAGAACTCGTTCTTCACTTAGAGATGCATACAATCATTTTGCATTTGTTTCTCATTTTGAACCTAAAATCATAGATGAAGCTGAAAAAGATTATAATTGGATAAATGCAATGTAAGAGAAACTTAATCAATTCGAAAGAAATAATGTATGGACTTTAGTATCAAGACCTAAAAATTATCCAGTAATTGGCATAAAATGAGTATATAGGAATAAATTAAATGAACATGAAAATATAAATAGAAATTAAGCAAGAATGGTTGCAAAGGATTATAATCAAGAAGAGGAAATTAATTTTGATGAGACCTTTGCATCTATTGTTAGATTAGAAGCAATTAGGCTTTTACTTGCATATGCATGCTTTATGAATTTTAAGTTATTCCAAATGGATGTCAAAAGTATTTTTCTAAATGGTTATATTACTGAAGAAGTATATGTAGAATAATTTTTCAATTTTAAAAATCATACTTTTTCTAATCATATTTTTAAATTAAATAAAGCATTATATGGTTTAAAACAAGCACCTAGGGCTTGGTATGAAAGGTTAAGTAAATTCTTACTTAATAATAATTTTTCAAGAGAAAATATAGATACAATCCTTTTCATTAAAAGAAATCATGATGATATCTTAGTTATACAAATACACATTGATGACATTATATTTGGGTCTACTAATGAAACTCTTTGTCAAGATTTTGCTAAGCTCATGCAGGGGGAGTTCGAGATGAGTATGATGGGAGAACTTATATTCTTCCTCGGACTCTAAATCAAATAAACAAAAGGAAGGGATTTCCATCATCCAAAGCAAGTACATAAGAGAACTACTCAAAAGATTTAAAATGGAGGGCTCCAAAGCAATTGGTCCCCCATGAGCCCATCATGTAAGCTTGACAAGGATGAAGGAGATAAAAATGTAGACTCAAAACTTTATAGAGGTATGATTGATTCTTTATTGTATTTAACTGCTAATAGACCAGATATTATGTTTAGTATTTATCTATGTGCTCGCTTTCAATCAAATCTAAAAGAATCATATTTAAATATAGTTAAAAAAATTCTTAAATATTTAAAGATACATAAATTCTAAGATTATGATATTCTAAAGACTCATCAATTGACTTAATAGGATATTCAGATGTCGATTTTGTTGGATGTAGATTAGATAGAAAAAGTACTAGTAGAATTTACCAATTTCTAGGAGTTAACTTAATCTCTTAATTTAGCAAGAAGCAAAAAGTCGAGGCCAAATACATTGCAGCCAAAAATTGCATATACTCAAATCTTATGGATTAAGCAACAACTTGAGGACTTTGACATCAAACTCAATAAAACTCCCATAAAATGTGATAACACTAGTGCTATTAATATAACTAAAAATTTAATTCAGTATTTTAGATCAAAATATATTAAAATTAGACATCATTTCATAAAAAAATATATCCAAAATAATAATATAATTTTTTATTATGTTTGTACTGAAAAATAATTGACTGACATCTTTATCAAGATCTTAAGTGAAGATATATTTTATAAAATTAGGAGAGAACTAGGAATCTTTGATCCATCAGCTTGAGTATCTTTCTGATTCTAAATTTTTTTTTTGTCAAAAATTTATTGAACCAATTTTTGAGCTCAATTCTCATCTCTTCCTTCCTAAAAGTTCAAAACTATCATTCATATGATCAATCTCTTAAATGGACACCCTTCCTTCAAGTTTCAAATTTTTTCAAAATTTTTTCATCACTTTTTTGAATTTTTCTAGCCATGAGTCGATCCTCAGGGTCGATCCTAGGGTAAACTTATAATTTTTATTAAAATCCATCAGACGCTCTATTTTATTGAAAAATCTCCATTTGTAAAGGAGTCGATCCTTTGCCTTTCGCCTTCCTTTTCCCACCGAACAAAAATCTCCTCCCTCTCCACTCTCTCAATTGTAAATTTTTTTTTTAAATTCCTCTTTCCACCATATTTTTCCCTTCAAATTATCTTTTTAGGAACTAAATCCCCTTTCTTTTTCTTCTTCATTTGGGCGGATCAAGCTCACCCTAGCTTCAAACCCTCTTTTTCAAACTGGTGGTCTATCTCTCCAAAATCTTTATTTTTTCTCTAAAATCCTTTCCACTCTCCTCTCATTAGGTCTCCTAAGCTGTTTGTAAGTCTCTCTTATCCGAATTATCTCTCAAATTGAAGCTACCGCAGAGAAGAAAGTCTGTTCGTGGGTTAGATGAGGATGTGCGTAGAAAAAGAATGGCAGCCAAGCCCTCTGTTGCTCCAACCCTAGTTTCAGATCCTGCTCCAGCTTCTTCACAGTCTTCACTTAGTCTAAGTAAGGTACCACTCTCAAATTGAAAAGTAGAACCCGAGAAGAACATAGATTTTAAGTTTTAAAAAAAAGAGAGATTCTCAATTGGATCAAAAATTAAAAGTCAAGGATGGAAGTTTTACTATCTATTGAAGGAAAATACTTATGTTAATTTGGTCAGAAAATTTTATTTGAATTTAAGTTACTACAATAGAACAGTAAAGTCTTTAGTGAAAGGTGTTAACATTGTTCTTGATCCATTGCATTTGAGACAAATCCTGCACTTGCCTTGTGAAGGTTATACTCATATGAATCTCCCAATTAAAGAAGAGGGACTAAGTATTATTTTAGGGAGAGCATTTATTAAAAATTTAAATAAATTAGAAGCAAGGATTCTTTCAGTAGAGATGAGACTTTTGCATCACATGGTGACCAAACTTTTTATCCCTAAAAGTGGCAGGCATGACCTCTTATCTAGTAGGGATATATGCATCATGTACCATGTGATCACCGAGATCCCCTTGAACCTTCCAACTCTAATGTTTGAGGCTATGAGAGAGACCCTAAATAGGTCTAAGGCTCACCTGCCTTATGGTATGACACTCACCCTGATCTTTAGGAGGTTCGAAATCTATTTTGAGGGGGAGGCAATTATCAGATTATCACATTCTGACACCATCAACTACCACACACTGCACTGCATGGGTTTTTCAAAGACTGATAGCGGTTGGTCGAAGGGTGTTGAGGAGAGAGAAGAGAAGGAGGGACTGTCTTTATCTCCTCGTGATCACAGAGCATCTCCTGATATTCAGTTCGTGTCTGATCACGAGGCTGGTCCCTTAGAGTCAGTGAGGAGGGATGCTTCTATACCACAGTCAGGGAGCAGAGTAGATCCTTCAGAGATCAGACTTGCAGACGATCAGATTGAGTTGATTTTCCAGCGTGTTGCTTCCATTTTATCCCAGCAATTTGCCACCTCAGGTTTTGCTTAGAGGATGACATCTCAAGCTAATCCTGACCAGACTATGATCTCTTATATCTCTACTATCTTTCAGATGTTTATTGCTCAGTCTGTATGACTTGAGCAGCTTGAGAGATATATTTTGAGACTGACGGATAGAATTTTAGATTTGCAGAGGTAGGTATTAGCTTTAGCCCATCTCCAGCCGCAAGAGGACATCACGGAGGTCTCCAACCTGTCTGCAGAGGCGGCTAGGCTTTGAGGTATTTTAGAGAGTGGCTTTGATTTTTTGAGGAGAGAGATCAGGGACTCCAATGAGACTGTCTCTACTCAGATTGGTACCCTAATGCAGTCCATGTTGAGAGCTTTGGAATAATTGGATACCATTAGACTTACACTTCTAGCACAACCCATATCTTCCCAGGCTCCAGGATATTCTCGCCCTTCTGCTCGTGCCGGTACTTCTATCTGTGGTCGAGGCAGACGTGATCGAGGATGTGCCCTTGACTTTGATCTTGAGTCTCCTCATCATATCTTTGACTCTTCTAATTCTGATGTCTCTAGCCATGATAATTATTAGATCTAGCATAGTTAGTCTTTTATGTCTAGGATCTAACTTATGGCCTTTATATTTGTTGACTGATTAACTCATGGATAGTTATATTTTTTGTTACTTATGACTTTTGTATGGCCTATGTATTTTGACTTGACTCGTATGTATTGTGACACTTATATATCTGATAACTCTTCAATTATATTTTGAATATATATATATATATATATATATATATATATATATATATATATATATATATATATATATATACTTTTAACTTCTATGAATATCATTTGGATTGATTTTTATGAATGGCATCAATTGAAATATCTTAATTATGTGATATGAAAAATACCTCATATATGTGCTATGAAATATTATAAATGGCAATATCTTCTATATGAGTAAATTGAAATATCCTTTATGATTGCTATAGTGAGGGGGAGTCTTTTTCAGTTTTCTTTAAAATTCTCTTAAGATCTTAATTGATGTTGTCAAAAAGGGAGAGTAGAGAAATAAAATCGGGCAATAAGCAAATTTATCAAAGAAAATAATCTTATAAGTAATTTTCAAACTAATCTTCAAACTATTCATGATGTATTTTATTCAAATAATTGGCTATAATATTTAAGTGATGCATCTTCATAAATTTAAAAATTCTTAATCAATGTTTTATATATGTTATATTTTACTTTTGCTCAAGTATTTTATCATCATCAAAAAAGAGGAGATTGTTGCTCCATGAATTGATTTTGATGATTATAAAATATTTGAAGAAGTTACTAATGATTTTGGCTTGAAAAAAGATTTATTGTATTTCAGGGACAAAATTATAATTTTATCAAATTCTTATTCAAAAATCTCAAGAGTAAGAACAGAAGATTTGTGATCTATTGAAGGTAATTTCATTTTTTTTGGATGTATATTTTGAGAGAAAATCAAGTTTAAAGAAAAATATCGATCTTTAGGATTGATCTCTGTTAAAAGGGGCTGAACGGTATGCTATTTTTGGCTGGTACATCCAAAGAGGATGACTCTAGAGGTCGACTTTTATTGTCTGTGCAAGTCAAAGATACAGAACAATCATTTTCTGTTTTGTGCCATAGAGGTCGATCCCTGTGCAAGGGACGATCCTATGAGTCGATCCCTACGACGGAAAATCTCCGTAATGACTAATTTTTTAGCTCATTTTGGTCACATTTAATACTCATTTAATACTCTCCAACAGCTCAAGACCTGTTCAGATTTCTCTCCACCATCTATTAAAGATATAAAGGCACTTGAAAGAGAAAAAAAGAGAAGAGATTCAAGCATTCATTTCAGTCCTAAGCAAAAAGTCCTCTTCAAGTAAAAGAAGCTTTCATTTCAAATTCACCAACCCCTCAAGAGCTCATTCAAGTCTTCAACGACCTTGAGAAAAATCAGAAAAGCTCTTTCCTTATTGTGTAAAGTGTACTTAAAGTTTTATTGGCTCATTAAAGGAGCTAAACTTGTATTTCTTTGTCATTAACTCTTATACTCTATTTTTATCTTGATCTTTAGGTTTGGAAAAGTTTCAAAACTTGGATAGGTTGATCCGAACCTTGAATTGAATTGTATTAGATTGACTTGTATCCGAAAAATAAATATTCTAGCTTGGGATAGCTAGAGTTGGAGATACCGATGTTGTATTCTTGTTGAATACGTTTTAGTGGATTTAAATTCTCAAGTAGAAGCTGGAGAGTGGATGTAGGTGCAAGGTTGGCACTGAACCACTATAAATTTTGATTGTTTATGGTGTGCTTACTTGCTCTCTATCTAAATTTTTTTATTTTTTGCATTCTTGTATCTCATTTCTACACTTTGCTTAAATCACTTACTACATATAACTTACTTATTATTACTTAATTCTTATGATTCTAAATTAACTTTAAAATTTTAAAAATCTAATTCATCCTTCCCTCTTGGGTTGCATAGCTGGACAACAAATGCATCATACATGATATATATATATATATATATATATATATATATATATATATATATATATATATATATATATATATATATATAATTTTATTAAGAAGTATTAGAGTTTCTATATAAACTAATAAGTTTAATTGTTAGGAGTTTGTAACATAAAAATTCATATACATACCTCACTTAACTTTTAAAGCCTGATGTGTGAGGCACTAACCAAGAGGATGTAGCTTTACCGATTTCAGAGTATGTCTATCATATAAAGTAAACAATGTGATATATATTATATAAATATTTAATTTATACTAATAATATATAAAATAAAAAGTAAATATAGATTATACACAACTTGTCCTCTCTTAGAAAATCAGTAATGTACAAACCCCCTCTACTAATGAGGGTATACATCGGGAGGACAGGTGCGAGCAACCTCCTTTTCTATCATACTCTCCCTCTTGTAGTCCTTCAATCTCATCTTATATTCTGTCTATTTGCGGTTGAGGGACTTTAATACCTAATCATAGCTCTCTGAAGGGGCACAAATTTATTTTGTAATAAAGTAAAGAAAGATACAAATGTTAGATGAAATTAAATACTATGATCATTAGCTAGTTAACATATAGTGTTAACTCTCTTTTTTTACTTGTACAACTCAACTCTATATTTTTACTTGTACAACCATAATAGCTCAATTTTATATGAAAGAAGCATCTCATTTTATCAAGAATAGTTAATTGAACATAGTTGATACTTTCATACAATCAATCCTAGGCAACTTGCTAATAGGCTTATGGACCACTTAACGGGCTACCCAAGTTGTTGCATGTGATAATGATTCTCTCACCCTTACGAAGTCATCATATATCTTAGCTCATGTCAATCCTCGTCTCATCCTCACTCCACCCTGACCATTAACAAAAATACAAATGAAAAAAATTATTCAAAATTATTAAATATGCATCATACAAAATGAATAAATTTGGAATAAAATACTAAAATAAAATATGCAAAGAATTTATTCGTTATGTTATCATGAATCTATAAGTCATCCACAACAATCTCATCATCCCGATCATCAGCTGGGCCTGAGACTGCTACATAGATGAAGATCCTGCCAAGCTTGCTGAGATTGTTGGGAGGCTCATGGGGCTGCTTGAGCATATGGGGCTGACTAGAAGATGATCCAACTACTAGAACTCTATATCTCTGAATGTTTCTGAGGCATGATATTCCTAACCTATACATATTGAATTCAATATCAATTAAGACAAATTTTAAATACAATAATAGACAATTGTTAGTAATAAATATTGTTTATTAAATGAAAGCATACATCTTAAATATTGTTGTATCAATAGGAGTTAAGCATCATTCTCTCCTTGAAAATCTATTTTAATCTAATTTGTTGAAGTATTTAGATCATCAGTTGGAACAATATTTAAAGATATACACTACGTCAAGTCTCCTAGTCTTCCAAAATTATTCCTTACCCCATAGATCCTTTTCAGTCTAGTATGAGAGAAAAGTAGCGCAATACTTTGGCCCTTTTTTTTGCTCCATATTGTATTCATTTCATTATTAGATCACCCTCATTTTCTTTATATGTTATCCATAATGAACAACTACATACATGGCATGATTTTTGATTAATATTTTCATCGTGGTATATCATAGAATCATTCGGACAACTATAAATCTTCTTATATCCAAGATTCAATTTTTTCTACTAGTTTCTTAGCTTTATAAGAAGATAATGACAAAGTCATTCTTTCAAAAGTACATCCTTTAATAATTAGAGTAGCATAATAAAACTTTTACTAGACCACCTATTCAAATATTTTAAATGAAATATATATATATATATATATATATATATAATTTTTGAATATTTGTACAATCAAAACATAGTTCTTGATCATAATTTTTCACCAAATTATGATATCAAGATCTCACATCATTAGATAGATATATAGGCTCCTCAACATGCATAAAATCAGTAAATATAGATCCCTTAGGCATCCCAACCACTTCTAGTGCTTCATTAGAATCTTCTAAATTTTCAATACCAAGTCCAAGAGCATCTCTGAGCAAATCCTTCATATTATATTCTCTTGCAGAATTTATTTGTAGGTTACTAGTTTCAAAACAAATGTATGTTAGGTGGGTTGATTACATAGAGATAGTAATGTGGACTCTCTATGTTATACCCATTTAGTATAATCCTTTAAAAATCATTCCACATCAAATATTTTTTCAACAATTTATGGATCAGGAGAAGAATAATTTACATATTTTTGGCATGGACATAAAATCTTCTCATTTATTTTAGTTTTGTCAACAACTAATTTAATGAAATCCTAAACTCCATCTAAATAATCTTTAATGGATCTCAGCATATTTATCCAACTTTTATCCATTGTAGGAAAAAATTGATTGAATTGCAACTGAAACAAAAAAGAAATTTCAGATTTAATATTGCATATAATAAAAAAAATACATAAAGGGAGAAATTATCAAATATCATTTTGTCTTAGTTGCATTTCTAGTTAGAAATCATTCTAGTTATTATGTCTCATATCTTGTGAACTAAAAACTTGGTTACAAGATCATATATACAACATTACCAAATAATTCACTAAATCAAAAGAGATTGGTTGCAACATTCATCACCTATTCAAGATTCAAGATGAGCTTGAACCAATACAGATCACTTTGCAGTATTGGCACAAGACTAATACCTAAGAGTTATGAACTGATCCATTTTATAGTTTATTAGTGTTGAAGCTACTTGTATAAGAATAATTAGAAAATAAGAACTCACAAAGAAGACCCAAATAATTGAGATGAAGCTTTAATGATAATGATTATTGTTATCTGACCATGTATGAGACAACAAGTTAATTCACCTATTGGGAGAGGAGGGCGACTAAGCATTGAGGAAGAGAACATAGGACATGAGTGGAATAGTGCGAGTTTTGGGGAGCTTATTCGGTTTTCGACGACGCTAATTAGCATCATCTTGTGAATGATCTTCTACAATGTTTATTAGCATCATCTATCTCCCCTAATATCCAATGCTCATCGAAAAAGTGTCGCAAAGATCTGGTTGTGGATTTTCGATGCTAACTAGCATCGTTAGTTTTCAACATTTCTAAAAGTGTTGACAAGTTTGCACTTGATTTTTAAATTATCGATATTTTATTCCGCATCGGCAAATAAAATCAGGAAAGACTTTTCTTCCTATATGTATGTAATGGCATACTAATACCATCTACCGATAGGAGAGCTGAAAGAACAGTCTAAAAACTTGAAGGATCCATTTGGATCTTTTTCAAGTTGAGGGGGCATCTCTAGGATAAAACTCTTAGTTGCAGAGTTATCCTTATAATTTTCTTCTTTAACTTTGTAGTTATCCTATCTTTTTTGGTTTCTATATTTTTTATAATTTTCTATTTATAATTTGAAATATTCATATTTAAATATTTTGTTCTAAGCATATCTCGATTTTTTTTAACAAAAATCATATGGAGTGGGCACTATAAAATATCATATGGGGCAGGCATTATAATGTACCATGTGTCTCTTAATACTAATCTTAAAAATAAGTTTAAAAGTCAAAGACTTTTTCAACTGATACAATTATTAGTTTTATGATTAAAGCATTCTCTTTCTTCATCATTTTTAAAACATAGCAATACATACTACATGACCATATGATAAACATTAAATATATAATCAATTGATACATACTACAAGCTTTTTCGATACATACTCAATAACGATCCAATACGCATCTACAGCTAAATTGATACATAGTTTATCAAACTTAGCATTCATCAGTATACAATATATAACTAGCACTACAAAAATTTAAAATATTAGTGACGGTATTAGCGATGGAAAATCAAGCCATCGCTAATAATAATCTTTAACCATCAAAAAAATGATCCAAAAAATTAACCATCACTAATACTATTAGCAATGAAAAACTAATATTAGCAATGGTAAAGGCCATCGCTAATAATTTTAAAATTTTAAATTTTTTTTAGTTATAATTATAATTAAATCAATTAATTACTAATGGCTATTAGCAATAAAAAAATTATTATCACTAATAAATTTTTAAAAAAAATATTTAAAAATTATGAAAAATATATATTTTTTTATAAAAGTATTAGTGATGGTGGTTAATTTTTAGCGATGAAAGATTGTCATTGCTAATACCTTTACCGATGGCATCAGAGACGGTAAACTTTGCTGTTGCTTATAATTTTAAAAAAATTATTTAAAAAATTATAAAAATATTTTTTTCTGATAAAAGTATTAGCAATGGCGACTTATTTTTAGTGACGGAAGTTGCCATAGCTAATACCTTTATCGATGGTATTAGCGACGGCCACCTTTGCCATTATTAAGTCCCTAAAATACACCCCTCTAGTTTGCGGGAGAAAAAAAATTCTCTCTCCCGCACCTCATCCCCTCCCCTTCTCATGATTTCCCCTCATCGGTGCCTTATCCTTCCTGATGGTTCCCCCCTCCCTGACACCCCCTTTCCAGTGGTTCCCCCTCCCTGCACTCTAGCGTTCCATGGCCCCAAGCCCACACGATATTTTTCCCCTCATCGATGCCTCCTTCCCAGTAGTTCCCCCCTCTCTGACACCTCCTTCCCAGCGGTTCCTCCCTCCTTGCGCTCCATCATCTCACGGCCCCGAGCCTGTGCTTCGGCCAAGCCCGCGGCTGCCCTAACCCTGTCGGCCTGGACCTCACCGCCTCAACCCCGTTGGCTTGACCCCGTCGCCCCTACCTTGCTGCCCCCAGCCCGTGGCCCTAACCCTGTGGCCCCTACCCCACCGGCCCGACAACGTGGCTCCGACCCACTTGGCGATTCCCCCCTCGCTACGCTCTGATGTCCCGCGGCCCCAAGCCTGCACTTCGGCCATGCCCGCCATCGCCTTGACCCTGCCGACCTCGACCTCACTGCCTCGACCATGCCGGCCCGACCCTGCGGCCCTGCCCCATCGCCTCTAGCTCGCGGCCCCGATCTTGCGGCCTTTGTCCTGTTAGCCCAACCTCACAGCCTCGACCCGTGCTGCCTTCCTGTGGCCCCATCCCCATGCCCTTGTCTCCGCTGTCGCATCCCAAGTCGGTGCCCCATCCTCAAGTCATCCCCTAATGCCTCAGTCCCTACGCGCCAGCCCGCACCTCAGTCCCTACGCGATAGAGCCCACCTTCTGTTGTGAGTATTAGCGACAGCTAATACTATCACTGAAAGTTATTTTTTATTTAAATTATCTTAATTAAGTATAATTAGGTATTAAAAAATTAATTAATTAATCAAAAGTATGAGACTGGGGTCTTGATCTGTAGAGCACTCGGATCGAGAGAAGATGTCGGACAGCATTCCAAACATGAGGCCAGGGCATGCCTTGCATGCTAAGGCCTCGGGTAAGGGTGGGGGACTCGGGGAGATGGTCAGGAGCTCGGAGAGGCTATGATGACTGTCTGTGCGAGATGTGCCTAAAGAGTCTAGAGAGAGATCAATTGAGGTGATGCATTTTATTCTTATTGTCGTAGTTGCAGGGCAAGCTTAGATGGTCTGTTACATCGCAGACAATCGCTTGCAGCCACCTCATGGTTAAAGGTTTTATGGAACTTGCAATACCTTATTTTTCAATGGCAGATCTGAGCCTTCTTCTTTTCCTCTTTCCCTTGTTTACTTTGTTGTTTTTCGATTTAAGTACTATTTTAAGTTTTTATTTTACTTTTTAAAAAAATTATACTTCTAATTTTCGGGCTGGGCTCGGATAAGGGTGGGGGGCTCGGAAGACAGTCAGGGGCTCGGAGAGACTATGATGACTATCTGTGCGAGATGTGCCTAAAGAGTTTAGAGAGAGAACGATGGAGGTGATGTATTTTTGTTCTTATTGTTGTAGTTGCAAGACAAGCTTGGATGATCTGTTACATCGCAAACAATCGCTTGCAGCCATCTCATGGTTAAAGGTTTAGAGGAACTTGCAATGCTCTATTTTTCAATGGCAGATCTGAGTCTTCTTTTTCTCTTTCCCTTGTTTACCTTGTTATTCTCTGATTTAAGTGCTATTTTTAAGTTTTTATTTTATTTTTTTAAAAAAATTTTACTTCTAGTTTTTGAACTGGGCTCAGGTAGGGGTGGGGGGCTCGAGAAGGCTATGATGACTGCCTGTGCAAGATGTGCTTAAAGAGTCTAGAAAGAGATCGATGGAGGTAATGCATTTCTGTTCTTATTATTGTAGTTGCAGGACAAGCTTGGATGGTCTATTATATCATAGATAATGCTTGCAGCCACTTCAGGATTAAAGGTGCAGAGGAACTTGCAATGCCTTATTTCTCAATGATAGATCTGAGCCTTCTTCCTTTTCAATTACAATAGCTTTTTAGTTTCAATTAACTTATTTACTGACTATTGGATTATTGGCCAACAAAATATATCATTTTAAATCTTACATTATCATCCATAATTGTATAATTAAATCTTATATTGCAGCTTATATATAACTTTTTTAATGTTGTCCTTGATTTGCAGCAGACCTATCCCTAAATCCGCCAACTGATGTCAATCCTCCATTAGAAAGATCAGATGTTATGTAAGATTATTAGTTAGCATCTACAATGTATCAGTAGAAAAATGATTCTCATCCAGCAGTATATGATAATATGTTGGTCTACTTTTATGAATGTGGTACAAAGTTAAGGTATCCCTGCTCTAAGTATACAAAATACCATGTTACTTTTATGAACATGGTACAAAGTTAAGGTATTATGATATACAGTTAAATAAATATGATATATAGTTATTTTATTCTGATACATAATTAATTCTATATGATATATAGTTATTTTTATTTTCAAGATTATAGATCATATCTTTTTGAGGCCGAACCCATCACAGCCGGGGAGAGAGCTCTGGAGAAGAGAGCTATCATGCAGCCAGCTCATATGGTTATGTAGTATCCATACCATGCAATAAACTCTGATACTTTAGATATTTTTTTTATATTATTTTATCTTTTATTATCTAATATAACATTCTTTATGATGTCTTGATATTCTCAAATTCAGATGATGTGAGGTCATCAGGGACCCCACACTCATATGCAGCAGCATCCGACTCTTAGAGTCAGTGATGTGGTAGAGGATCCGTTCGGCTCGTGGCACCTCTAACTCGATCGGAGGATAGAGAGCTCATCCACATTTAAAGCTGCTCGTAAGTATTATATCTTCACTGAATATGTTTAAAATTTAATCATTTTAGAGATTAATATTTATTGTTCAAAATCATTTTTGCAGCATATTTAGAGAAACCTCCATGCCTCATGTGGTTACTGGGATCATCTGATGATTAATGCTGGGGCCAATGAACGAGTTTTCTAATTGGCCATCGGAGGCTCGTGATATAGCCTGAGAGATGTTCCTGATAAGTCAGAATGTTTAATTTTTAAATTTACTATAGGTTTATATTCTATTTATTAATACATAGTTGTTTCTACTTGCAGGATTACTATCGATTCGAGACTCCTCAGGATGAGGAGGCTGGCAATCAGATCTTCGAGCAGATGGCCGTACGTTGGTTTCAAGATGGACTACACAGCCTTAGGCAGTTCACCATTGAGCATTCTGATTTTCAGTCATCATCAGACTGAAGGTCCTATAGAGATCACTGAATGCGGACAGACATATGGAAGGCCCTCTGTGATCAGTGAAGTAATGAGGAATACACAAGTAGGCGGTAGAGGGCTCGACAGAATCAGACTGTTCAGCAGGATCCAATCAGGCACACGGATGGCTCCGTCGGCACGCATGTTGTGGCCGACAGACTGATAAAAAATCTATACCAAAATTTTCACTATACCTGTAAAAACTCTTATATATATGCTTTAATTAATTTAATTTTATTATTTATTTATTATAGACATGACAGTCGAATCATCCATCAGGCCAGCTGTAGTTGTGGGAGGCCACACCAGTCTAGGAGGACTGGTGATTACTTAGATTTTAGGTCACGACAGATCACGATAAGAATTTTAAATTATATTTATTAAGTTATTACAAGATCTGATATATATATTAGAACTAATATATTTTTGAATTGTGTAGGCAAATTACACGGAGTATGTCATTGCACGGGATGGCGATGATCCATTTACTCAGCCCCTCCTTGATCTTGAGGGATGGCTCAGGGTCATTGGAGGGATGAGTAGGAGCTGGGTTATAAGATTCGGCCACAGTTTTGACCCTCCAGCAACTCGATACTCTTCGACCTCCTCACAGATCTCGACGTCCTAGACTTGGAGGATGCACATGCGGAGGAGGTCATCCAGAGGCTTCTGAGCTAGCGACCTCAGAGCTTTGGGATGCCATCTACGATACGGTCGTGGAGTTTCTTCGAGATCTGCAACTGCGCAACCAGCTGGGCTTGTTGTCCCAACCATCACATCAAGTAATTCTATTAGTAAACTCTTTTACTTGTTTTAAATTTTCATATTTAAAAGCTTCATATATTTAGACTTGAGTTGGGAAAGAAGATTTAGGGGCTAAAAATTTAATCTAATCATCCAATTGATGGGTTGGGGTATCTATAGCTCCGTATCATCGAATAAAATTATAAAAATAATCTGTTCGAGAATCAAAAGAATGTATCGAAAGATACACCTTCATATCAAAAGATATATCTTCGTATCGAAATTTATTAATAATATTTTATTTTTTTTCATTTCAGGATACTGAAACATCCAACTACTGGAGAGGAGCAGGAGGATGAGGAGGATCAGATCTGATTTTTTTTTATTTTGATATAGTGTATTTTTTTGATACTACTTATAAAATTATATAATTTATATTTTTAATATAATATAATTAATTTTTTATTTGTGATTGTCATATTATCTTTGAATTTTAATTATAACAGATGTTAGGAACCATAATTGATTGTGATTAATTAAAATAAATTTTAAACATATTATTATAAATTTTTTAAAAAAATAAAATTAACTATTACTGGTGGCATTAGTGACAAAATAGCCATCGTTAATTTTTTTAATTTTTTTAAAAATTTGATTTAAAAATAAAAAAGTAAACAGTGACAGAATTTAACCATCACAAATGTCATTGCTAATAGTTATTATTAGTGATGGCTAAAAAATCTATCGTTAATAGTGATAATTAGCGACTAGAGTTGTTTCAACCACTAATTAGCAATGAGGCACCGTGCCGTCGCTAATACTATTAGCGATGGCAAAACGACTATTAGCAATGGTAATTCAGATTTCTTATAGTATAGTTGATACATATTTAGTAAAATATTCATCCAATATCCTAATACACACATCTAGATAAAGCGATACATAGTTTTTAAAGTATAGTATTTATTAGCACACAGTGTATGAGCAAATAATATATACTAAATAGCTTATTGATATATACTGTAAGTTTTTTTGATACACAGCTAGCAACGATCCAATACATACCTCGAGTTCCTTTTTCTCTTCCAAATTTCTCTTCTTTTCTAAGATCTTTGCATCTAAAAATTTATGAAAACTATATATTGCTTTACCTAGAGGTGTATTTTAGGATGTTGGATGAATATTTTACTAGATAAGTATCAACTGATTATATATTGTATACTAATAAATACTAAATTTGGTAAACTATATATCAATTTATCTGTAGATATATATCAGATTATTACTGGATATGTATCAGATTTTTACTGGATATGTATCAAAAAAACTTTCAATATATATCAATGAACTATCTAATGTATATCATTTACTCATATACTGTGTACTGATGAATGTTATATTTTAAAAATTATATATCGCTTTATCTAGAAGTGTATATTGGGACACTAATAAATATTTTGTTAGTTGTATACCAATGAGTCATATATTCTGTACTAGTAAAACTAAGTTTGATAAATTATGTATCAATTTAGTTGTAGGTATGTATTGAATCGCTGCTGGATATATATCAAAAAATCTTACAATATGTATTATCTGATTATATATTTAGTGTGTTTCATATGATCATATAGTATATATCGCTATGTGCTAAAAATGAGAAAGAAAGAAAATGCCTTATGTTGGGACAAGTCAATCGACCTCTGACTCTGACTCTACATCGGCCGCATAAGCATATTACGCCAACTCACAATTGACTGACCAACTGATAGTCGACTATTATCAACCATCAGCTAACAATTTGGTTAACTCTCGATTGAAGACCATCGACATATCAGAGTAACCAGCCAATGCACATTTGCATCTTCTACTAACTTATCTCTACCGACTTATCTCTACCGACTTATCAGTATTACCGATATATAGTCAGTCTATCTGCTTAACATATTCTAATCATTATGAACGATTATCAACTACGTATTATGGTCATTAATGAAAATAAACGGCTCATTAACTCTATGATTATGGTCCGATAATCTAGCACTATAAAAATGAGACCACATGCTCGACGGTTATATCAGAATCATCTATAAAAGGGAGGTAAATGAGCAGGACGGGTAAGGCAACTCTGGACCAAAACTCTATCACTCTCAACATTCTTATTAGCTGTTCACCAATCCTCTCTCTGACTTAAGCATCGAAGGGTCTCCGCCAGACACAACTCTGGTCTGCGAGGACTTTGGCTTGTAGGTGCTCTTCACCGACAACAGACGATAGGAAGTTGGCCGCAATAGATTGGCACGTCGGTAGGGATGACTACAGTCAACCATGTCGAGAATCATAGCTCAGCATTCGACTAGATCAGTGAGGCAATCTTTCCGTCGAAAAGATATTCCTTCCCCATCTCGAGTGGCAGAGCCTAGTTTCTCACGTCCTGTGGTTACCACGGACGCACAGATTGCTGCACTCATGCAGCAAATGAAAGTTTTGATGGAGGTAGTTCAAAGCCTCCAACAGCAGCAAATCTAGTAGCAGCAACAACCACCAGTGGAGCAACTAGTGGCTAAGTTAGTGCCATCTAGGCACAGCCGCCGTCCTCTGCAGTGCTCACCCTCTTCATCTCTAGAGCGACTGTCTCGACACTCCCATCGAGATGGATAACCATATTCTCGACACTCTCACCGTGCCACCCACCATTCACGGCGTTCTCTCTCTCTTTCTCGTGCACATAGTATCAAGAAGGAGAAACGATCGCGGACGCCTTCTGCTTCTCCTTCTTCAAGCTCTTCAGGCGGTTCCACCCCCGGAGTTTCTCAGCAACAGTGGCTTGACGATTATGAATGCAAGTTCTGAGAAACTGATTGTCAGCTCGTCCGACTTCAAGTAGAGGTCAGAAGTCTTTCAATGACTATGACTTCCACACTGCCCAATCTCTCTCTCGACGCATCTTGGATGAATCGATTCCTTTTCGATTCAAGATGCCGTAGATAGAGTCATACGATGGCTCCACCGACCCGATCGATCACTTAGAGAGCTATAAGGCTCTCATGATGATCCAGGGGGCAACCGATGTTCTCTTATGCATTGACTTCTTGGCAACTCTTCTGAAGGTTGCTCGAGCTTGGTACTCTGAGCTTCAGTTGGAGAGCATTAACTCTTTCGAGCAGCTTGAACATTTTTTTGTGGCCCACTTCAGCACAAGCCGAAGGTCGTCACGGACATCCGACAGTCTCTTCTTAATCAAGCAAGGTGAGATAGAGACATTGAGAGACTTTGTGGCTCATTTCAATACGCCACACTTGAAGGCAGGAACCTCAATGAAGACATGGCTATATCGATCATGAAAAGTGGTCTGAGGGGATCCAAATTTACCTACTCTCTCGATAAAACTCTTCTTCAGATCTATGCTGAACTTCTGGAGCGCACGTATAAATACATTCATACGGATGAAGCTACTTCTGATCGATGCCAAACAGATGAAAAAGGTCAAAAGAAGAAACAGAAGAAAAATGAAGTTTCAACTTAATCAAGTAGGCCGACTGTCAACAAAAGAGCTTCACCTCGACGATGGAGTCCGAAATCGAACAACTATGGCAGGTATGACTCCTACACTCCTTTCTCTGCTCCCCATGCACAGATCCTGATGGAGATCAAAAGAGAGGAGTACTTATGACACCCCCCTAATGAAAGCACCATTGAGGAGCTGAGAAAGGAAGAAGTACTGTCGGTTCCATTGTGATCATGGTCACGATACCAAACAGTGCATCTAGCTCAGAGATGAGATAGAAGTCCTGATCCGACGAGACTGCCTCAAAAAGTTTCGAAGGGATCAACCGACTCAACCTCCTACTGACCAACAACCTCAGCCACAAACTAAAGAGACTATCAACAATCGACCAACTGCAGGAGTAATCAACATGATATTCAGGCGACCAAACTGAGGGGCAACTTTCGAAGAAGAGTTGGTGAAGAAACGATGACTCAACAATATAATAATTTTTTTAGAAGAAAATGTTCAGAGAATTCAAACTTTCTATGATGATGCTGTCATTGTCTCGGTAATGATAGCTAATTATGATGTAAAAAAATTTTAGTGGATAATGAAAGCTCTATGGATGTTTTATTTTACTTGACTTTCTCTCAAATACGACTACTAACTGATTGACTTAGAAGAGTTTCGATGTCATTAGTTGGTTTCACAGGAGATGTGATCACTGTGGAGGGAGAAATCACTCTCCCATTAACCACAGAAACTAAACAACAACAGAGTACTATTCTCGTGACATTTATGGTTGTCTGAGTTTTCTCGGCTTATAATGCCATACTCGGACGATCTGGATTGAATGCTCTGAGAGCAATAGTCTTGATTTATCATCTACTAGTCTGATTTTTGATAAAAAATGAAGTCGGAGAGATGCGTGGAGATCAACAACTTATCCGACACTGCTTTCTAGTTTTCACACAAAATAATGAACTCGAAGACTCTTTGTTTGTCAATAAATTGGATCAAAGAGAAAATGAAGAGAGGGGCGAACCAGCTGAACAACTGATTTTTATTTTATTAAAAAAAAAGATCTTGAGAAGATGGTCCAAATTGGATCGCAGCTGTCTGATCCAGAGCGGCAGCAACTAATAAATCTATTCAAGGTAAATGTCGATATTTTTGCTTTGTCGGCTACTGATATACCAGGCATTTCTCCTGAAGTAATAATCCATCAGCTAAACATTGAACCAAAAGTTAAGCCGGTGAGACAAAAGAAAAGATCTTTTGCTCCTAAAAGATAGAAGATCATCAACGAAGACGTCGATAAGCTCCTCGTGACTGGCTTCATCAGAGAAGCTACCTATCCCGATTGGCTCGCCAATGTAGTGATGGTCAGAAAGGCCAATGAGAAATGAAGAATCTACATCAACTACACAAATTTGAACGAAGCTTGTCCGAATGACAGTTTCTTTTTGCTAAAAATTGATCAACTAGTTGATGCGACTTTGAGGTACCGACTCTTAAGTTTCATGGATGTCTTTGCAGGCTACAATCAGATTCAGAAGACACCCGAAGACGAGGAGCATTCAGCCTTTCTAACCGACAAAGGCATATACTGCTATAAAGTAATACCTTTCAGTTTAAAAAATGTTGGAGCCACATATCAACGGCTAGTCAACAAAATCTTCAAGACACAGATCGAGTGAAAAATGAAAGTATATGTGGATGACATGCTGATAAAAAATTTTCAAACTTTTGATCATATTCGGGATCTAGAAGAAGCCTTCAGCACACTTCGACGACATCAGATGAAGTTGAATCCGACAAAGTGTGCGTTCGGAGTAACTTCTGAGAAGTTTCTTGGATTTCTTGTATCCCAACAAAGAATTAAAGCTAATCCTGAGAAAATAAAGGCTATCATCAACATGAAGCATTCTAGTTTCAAGAAAGAAAAACAGTAGCTCAACGGAAGGATCGCCGCACTCAACCAATTCATATCAAGATCGGTAGAAAGATGCTTGCCTTTCTTCATGACCTTGAGACAATCAAATGACTTCATATGGTCAAACGAGTGTCGACAATCCTTCAAAGACTTAAAAAGATATTTGACAACTCCACCACTGCTTACAAAGCCAAAGGTTGGAAAAACTTTATATCTCTATTTGGCAACATCGATGGAAGCAGTTAGTTCGGTGCTTGTCCAAGAGGATGAAAATCGAATTCAATGACCAATCTACTATACTAGCAAGGTGCTTCACAATGCTGAAGTGAGATATTCAAGAGCGGAGAAGATGATCTACGCTCTAATCATATCATCACAATGACTTCATCCATACTTTCAAGCATATTCTATTGTTGTCCTGACGGATCAGCCATTGAAGGCAATCTTACATCGACCTGATACATCAGATCGAATAACAAAGTGGGCAATAAAACTCAATGAATTTGATATACAATATCACCCACATTCATCAATGAAGGTACAAGTTTGAGCCGACTTCATCGCCGAATGTACTATACCTGATAATAAATCTAAAGATGAAGTCGATGACAAAATGAAGCAGGCCGCAACTCCCGAACCTGACTTAACATCGGCATGGGTGCTACATATTGATAGAGCATCTAATGCACAAGGCAGCGGAGCTGGTCTCATCCTCACCAATTCTGAGAGGGTTATAACTGAATATGTCCTTCGATTTAATTTCAAAGCTTCGAATAATCAAGCCGAATATGAAACACTCTTAACCGGCTTAAAAATTGCTAAGAAGCTTGATATCAACAGTCTGAAGATCTTCACTGACTCACAACTGATTGCTGAGCAGGTTAAGGACGAGTTTGAAGCCTAAGACCCTATTATGATGAAGTATCTTCAGAAGGTGAAAGAACTAACTTCAACATTAATGTATTTTAAAATCTTTCACATCTCAAAGGTAGAAAATGCTCGAGCCGACGCACTTTCACGACTTGTAACCTCTTCTTTCAACTCACTGGATCAGACATTCGTCGAATGTTTAAAATAGTCGAGTATCGATAAAATCGAGGAAGTGCTACAAATTACTGATGAACTAAGCTAGATGGATCCGATTGTCCGGTACTTAACTGATGGAACTCTCCCTATGGATCAAATGACTTAGATGGATGGCCTATCAATACATTTTAATGAATGGTCATCTATACAAAAGGTCATTCTTTCTTCCCTTACTGAAGTGTTTGGGATCAACAGATGCCGACTATGCACTCAGAGAGGTCCACGAAGGGATTTGTGAAAATTATTTGAGGGTAAATCTCTAGCTTACAAGATCCTATAATAAGGATATTATTGACCCACTATGAAGAAAGATACAGCTGAACTTATTCGAAGATGTGAACCATGTCAGAGATATACAAATATACAACACTAACCGGCAAGTCAGTTGACATCAATTATTGTGCCATGACCCTTCGCATAATGAGGGATTGACATATTTGGTCCTTTCCCTCCGGCATCTGATCAGAGAAAGTTCATAGTGGTCGCCATTGATTACTTTACCAAGTGGGTGGAAGCTAAATCTCTGGCATAAATCATTGAGAGCAAGATGGATGACTTCATTCAGAAATCAATTATATGCAGATTCGATTTACCACACACCATCATCATTGACAATGGTCGGCAATTCGACAATCAAAATTTCAAAGAGTTCTGTGTAAAATTTAATATTACGTATAAACTTACATCAGTCGGCCATCTATAATTCAACAGAGAGGTGGAGATAACCAACTGAATGATTTTGCATGGACTCAAAATCAGATTGAATAAAGCTAAAGACCTCTGGATGGAAGAACTATATCCAGTCTTATGGACATACCGAACGACTCCTCGCATACCAATGAAAGAATCGCCATTTAATCTAGCTTATGAAACAGAAGCGATGATCCCACTTATGATTAGATTACCATCAGCAAGGGTAGAGCAATACAGTGAACCAAGTAACTTAGAATGTTGGAGAGCTGATTTAGATCTACTTTCAAAAGTCCAACAACAAGCTCAAGTTCGGATGGCAGCCTATCGCCAAAGGATAGCTCGGTATTATAATGCAAAAGTTAAACCGAAGGTCTTCCATCTAGGAGATCTGATCCTAAAGAAAGCAGATGTTTCAAAACTTCTTGATCAAAAATTATCTCCAAACTGGGAATGACCTTACAGGATAACCGAAATACTTAGACCGGACGCATATCGGCTAGAAACTCTAAAGGGAGTAACCATCTCCCGAATATGGAATGCTAACAAATTGAAAATGTATTATCAATAAAGTTGTCCGTATGTACATTATTCGGAATGAAATATTAGATTTCAGAATCATAAGTTTCGGTACACTATAAAGTAAGCTAAAACTGATAAATAGACAATCAATTCCTATCGACTATATTTTTATTTTTTACTATAAAAATTGACGTATTGACTATATTTCGACTTTCACTGTAAAAGCCAAAATACCGATTGTATCTTGGTATCGAACATATCTTGGCTTTTCACTGTAAAAGCCGACTCTAGTCGAACGACTATTATGCCGACTTAGTCTTAACTAAGTAGAATGCTTTGCCAATATGATCCAAATCGAATTGAAATTATACCGACTCGACTACAGTCGGTCAAAGGATATTCGACTTGCCACCGATTATCCAATAACCTAACATACTAAACCCGATTAAGGTCGGATGAAGGATATTCGGTTTATTATAACTTATCCTAATATTTAAGTACATCAATGGATGTTTGATTAACAAATGAATTCTATAATTACTATCAAATGTTCGACTTATCGATCGATATTCAGTAATTAAAAATTAATTCTATGACATTGCAAATATACAAAGAAAAAGAGTCTATACTTGAAAATTTTATTCATTCATTCATTAAAAAGAAAGTTACAAAATTAGACCGAAGTCCGATTATAAAATTTTTTGAGTACAAAAAGAACATAAAAAATTACACCGATCATCAGTCGCCATCTCCATCTCTTTGCTTCGGTGTAGCATCGGAGACTTGAATAATTTCTGGTGCTGTCGGTGCTCCATCTTCGGTCGGTGTGGCTTCTTCAGCAGCTTTATCTTTCAGGACAGGAGGGATGATGCTGCTCAAGTCAAGATCTGAGTATAACTTCTCGATCGCATTTCAACCATCCTCGTACCCGACATAATAAGAGGCGAACCTGCATTCAAGAATCTCTTTCTGGAACTCTTTTGAATTGTTGAAGTTCTTGATGGCATGGTTCAGAGCCTCCCTTGTCGACTTTGTTTCCACTCTCGCCAGCTCTGCGTCAGCTCCTGCGGAAGCCGATTCATCATCAGTCAGTGCCAACCTTTCCAGGGTGGCTCGATGTCTTTCACGTTCGGCTTCGAGTTTGCTGATGCACCCATCCCTCTCCCTTCGAAATCGATGGATAGAATGCTTCTTGCTCTTGATCCTCGACTCAAGAGACAATATGCCTTGACGAGCCGACTCAAGTTTGGCTCCAGAAGATTGAAGGTCGGCAGTCAGACGGGAGACTTTCTCCTGAAGTTTCACCTCCCGCTCGATCATCGCTTGAAGTTGTTCAAGGGCAGCCGCCTTCTCAGCATTGGCAGCCGCCACTTTATCCATCCATGTCTGACAGAAGTCGGCAACATTTCGATAGCTGACCTCCAAGTCGAACATGTCATGTGCCAACTACAAGCAGAAGATAAATCGGATCAGATTAAAAAAAAAGGTATGAAGAAAAACTTACCCCGAGTATCAACGAATAGAAAGAGGAAAACATCTCGACGATGGTTCTATTCTTTCTGTTCTCTCGATTAGCTGGGAGAAGAGCAGTTCGATGAGTTGCTTGGCCAATGCCAGATTGGCCAAAGCCGACTCATCCTCAGAAACTCTAATGTCAAAATGAACAGTGTGACCCACCAATGATCCATCGTCTGCCGAAGTCGTCGGCGCCTTCCCCCGATCTTCTGTCGGTAGCCCCGCATTTGAAAATATAGAGAAATTAGAGCTCGACTGTGCTGGGAGGGTTCCACTGGAGGAACCTCAGCCCAAACCTCAGTTGGTGGAGCTACCGATGGTGCTACGATAACTTCATCTTCTTTTGCCACCCCACCCTCAACGGACGGCACTTTAGGAAGTGCTGTCGGGGCCGACAGTGCCAAAATTGGCTCAAAATCGATACCGATGGTACATCATATTTTTTATCGATAAAGTAGGAGCCTGACCCTTCTACGATGGTTGGAAGGGTCCAGCTTCAGATGCTACTACCTTCTTCTTGACAGCATGCTGACGAATATCGACGGTCGATACTCGCACCCTGACTGCATAGCTACAATCGGATCAAGAAAGTCAGTACAATTCAAAAACAAACAAAGAAAAAATAAAAGTGATCAACTATACTATACCTAAAGTGGTGACCGAACTAAGGCCAGCATTGTAGAGATCTTGTTCGATCATCAGCTCTCTCTGCGGTGGACCGCCATATCCTTCAGTTGGTGAAAATCCTCTTGATCGTCGACCTCCACCCGACTGTTCTCGTTGGGGCCGATCTTTGGATCACCCCAGCATGAAGGAAAACCCAAGGAAGAGAAGAGAAAAAAAAAAGAATTGGTTCTTCTATCCATGAATGGACGATGGAAGATCGATAATGAGGGAAAAGTCTTTTCTTGGATTAAAGAGCCACCAACCTTTGGCCTTTGGATGGAGACGAAGAACAAAGAAAGTGCGGAAAAATAAAGACGAGGCTCGATCGTATTAGCCGACACAACAAAGCAAAACTAATTATTAGCCGGACCGAGTTCGGTGCCAGCTGAGCGGGGCAAAGACCATAATAGTCAAGCAAATTTTGGACGAACTTTGGAATCAAAATTGAAAACCCGCCCAAAGGTCTTCGACATAGAAGGCCACCTGGTCCGAAGGAGGAGAGTTCACCCAACCATCGGCGTCAGACGCAAAGAGTTGATACTGCTCTAGGATACGATATTGCTTCTGAAGCCATTTAACATTGGTTCAAATAGTGAAGAAACTCCACTTTCGAACCTGATGGAGAGTCGTCGGCCGGATTCTCCGACCGACTATCTGAGAAGAAGAAGTCCTAGCCATGAAAAAGGAAAACTAGAGAGAATCAAAAAGGAGATGGACCCAAGAAGGAAGGACAAAAACACTTAACCTAAAAGCTAAAAACAAAAAGGCGAAGAAGGAACCCTGGAGTCTTCTGGTGCTGGGGCGACCTTCCGGCAGAATTTCTGTAGTAGGGATGAAGACAAAATGCAATGTAAAAATTTGATCGAAAGCGATCCTATATATATAGATCCCTCAACGATCAGGATGGAAGTGGTCAAATCAGAATCTCATCAGATGACAACATATGGCAACATCCGGATCGACCATTGATCGGATGGTTCGATGCACCTGCTCCTGATCGTGCCACCTCACCATCATCTGCGTGAACAGCTCCGATCCAATGACATTCGGATACGTGATCAAAATCTACTGGTCAGAATCGTATCGTCCAACGCCGAATTATCTTCCTGAAATGATGTCCGATACAACGTCCGATATCGAATTTCCTATCGACATAACAGCCAATAATGATTTTGCACCCACGAAACGATAAAACAACAGAGAATTCTCGACTAGCAGTCAAGTCGGAGCTCGAGGTAACACGTGACGACTCCTTCATCCAAATGACAGACTACGTAATAATATACATGTCAAATCATCTTGGACTTGAGAGTGGGGAGCAACTATTGGACAAATCAACCGACCCCTGACTCCAACTCTACATCAGCCGCATAAGCACATTACGCCGACTCACAATCGATGACCGACTGATAGTCGACTACTATCAACCATCAGCTAATAATTTGGTTAACTCCCAATCGAAGACCATCGACATATCAGAATTACCAGCCGATGCACATTCAGATCTTCTACCGACTTATTAGTATTACCGACATATAGTCAGTCTATCTGTTCAACATATTCTAATCGTTATGAACGATTATCGATGATTATGGTCCGATAATCTAGCATCATAAAAAGTGAAATCACGTACTCGACAGTTACATCAGAATCATCTATAAAATGAAAGTAAACGAGCAACAGATAAGATAATTCTGAGCCAAAACTTTTCATTCTCATATTCTTATTAACTGTTCACTAACCTCCTCTCTGACTTAAGCATCGAGGATCTCCGTCGAACACAACTCGATCTGTAAAACTTGTCTTACGGATGCTTTTCACCGACAACAGACGACAGAAAATTGACCGCAAATTTAATTATAAAACTAATAAATTATTAATAAAAAAAATTTAACTTTTAAATTTATTTTTAAAATTAATATTAAAAAAAATATGATACGCTATAAAAACCACCCATATAATATTTTTTAGTGCCCACCCATATGATTTTTGTTCATCAGAAGTGGGTGAGCTCCAGGTCCAGGTCAATTGCTTCACTTGGACATTCTTTGGTAGAAAGTAAATGCACCACTTTAGATATGCGGGTAGCGGCCTATCAGGCTCATCTTTTACTGGCTTCTTAGCCTTAAAAAGGCTGGGAAAGTAGAAAGCTAACTCGGACCAAATATTGGGAATCAGGACTCACCGCTCCACGGGTCATGTCATTTAAAACACCTGCATGTTTAAACAGAAAATGTAATAAATTAGAATGTTTCTTGAAAAAAAAAAAAAAAGGAAAAACCGCAACACACAAGTCTCCGCTGAGCAACAACATTATTGTCCGTTCTTTATAGAAAACTGATGAAACAACAAACAAGTCTTCCAACGGACCCTACCTAAAGGATGGGTAAAACACCTAATCAACCATTGTTAAAGTTAGGCCCGAAATAAGACGAGCTTAAAAGGCCCTCCAGCCACAAATTTCCACAAGTGTTCCCGTCGCAAGGTTTGTTTCCGGGTGCAGGAATGGTTCAATAGAATCATTCACATGAATTTCTGCATGCTTTTTCATCCCAGCAAATCAACCAGAAACCGAGTACTGGAGCTAATCCCGTCCGCCTGCCTGACAAATATTTACGATCCCCCACGCTCAAACTATGTCTGCACGCAATAATCCCTCCCACCGAACATACTTCATCCAGATAGAGACCCCCCCCCTCCGAATTCACATTAACTGCACTCACCAGTTTCAACCTAGTTGGCACATAAATACATCATCTAAAAATCAGCTCGAAAGCACATGTTGATGGCCTATATCACAATGGAGGTGAACACGCCATCATCTGAGGCAAGAATATTCACCCACTGGTGGGCCTTCAGCCGAGAAACCACAAATTCAAAAGCTTAAAGTAGCATAAGCCACGCTGCAAAAGCACAACTGACGCGAATCCGAAAGCAAAAATAACAAAATTTTAAACATAGTTTTCCGCTTCATATTAAGCTGAGTTTTAACACATCTCAAGCAAAATGGGCGCACCTGACGCCAAAGTACGGTACTAGAGAAGAGATAAACTCTTACAACATGTCATCAAACATTTATTCTTCGACATCTTTTTTTTGAAGAAAGATGGAGACTACTACACTCGGACACACCACCAAACACCGATTGTCCTTGAACATCAACACATCAAAGCCAGGCAAGCATCCTACTTCTTGCTGTCCATTGCTCGGATCAAGTCAACAACTCGTGAGCTGGAAGGGTAAACAACATTGTCAAAAGTCTCATACACAACTGAGAGGGAAGATAAACGCAACAAGATAATCACTGGGATCAAGGTACTGTCATTGAGTCCAGTACCGCGTAATGCAAAAGTATGGAAGACATTACCTGTAGCCCCATTCATTGTCGTACCAAGCCACCATCTTGACGAAGTGATCATTCAGAGCGATTCCAGCCTTGGCATCGAAAATGCTGGACCTGCATCAATCGAAACAGAGCACTTAAAATAACAATTTTCAAATGTTCTAATCCATTCATCAATCAAATGCAAGCAACTAGATCAACCACACCAATTGTTTCCTATCAAGATTTGAACAATGTTGATACCTGCTGTCACCAATAAAGTCGGTGGACACCAAGTCGTCTTCGGTATAACCCAAGATTCCCTTGAGCCTTCCCTCAGACTCTTCCCTGTGCGCACAAAATGAAACAAGTAAATACAATCCGCCTCTGCTTTGGCTTTGGTTAGAGGATGCTCATAAAAACCCGGGTATCACCAAGAAAAAGATAGCATATATTCTGGCATTTACCAGCATTAACAGAACAAATAGCCTCCAATGCAACAGATGAAAAGCATATACCACTTTGCTTACATATAAATTGCATCAACTACAATGGACAGGACATTAGGACAAGCACCTAACGAACTTAAAGAGAGGTAGTAGATTTTCTTAAAATAGAACAATAAATAATCTTGCCAAAATTTATTTACTATAAGACTTACTTAATAGCAGCCTTAATATCAGCATATGTGGCTGATTTCTCGATCCTGACAGTGAGATCGACAACAGACACATCGACGGTTGGAACACGGAAAGCCATTCCAGTCAACTTTCCATTTAAGGCAGGAAGCACTTTGCCAACAGCCTGTGTGAACAACAAAACAGCAATATTGGAATTATATTTACAAGTCAATTATATCCAAATTTAACATATTTTACTTGTAATGTATAAGGATGATCGTGTAAAGATATATGGCTCACATGAACCTCCAGTTAAAAAAACACGCCTAATTTCTATTAAATATATTTTTCCCTCTGAATAAACAACACCGCTCACTCTGTCTCGAGGTGAACGAGAAACACTAAGAAACAAATCAACTAAAAGCGGAGATGTATCCTTAAATTCAACATACAAAAATTATAATAAAAAAAAAAAAAAAAAAAAAAAACTTTCTTCAGTTAAAAGGTTAACAGGTGCTCAACCCACGATCAAACAAACAAGGCAACCTGGATGAAGTTTATGATCAGCCCAATAATAAGATCTTTTATATCCTCAAACCCAAGTTAAAACATCCAATTATTCTGCCAAATTAACTAGCAAATCAAAATACATAATTATGGGGGGAAGGAAACAACCTTAAGCAATAAGAAAATATGATCACCAGAAAATTAAGTCACACCAAGCTTTATTAATTCAAAATATTTGCTTAAGAAACCCAAATTTTATTATTGTAAATGAGAGAAAAGAATAAAACACTAAATCTGAACATTGGTATGCATGACATTCTCCACATCCCAGTATTTCCATCATCCCTAAATAAGAAGATGAAAATAAAACAAAAATCTCCTCTAAGAGAAGATACAAATTGCATGAAGAAAAAGCAGTTATTGATCAAAAGAAGTATGAATGAATCGATGTTAGGGAAATACCTTGGCAGCACCAGTGCTGCTAGGAATGATGTTAAAGCTGGCAGCTCGTCCACCCCTCCAGTCCTTGCTGGATGGCCCATCAACAGTCTTCTGAGTAGCTGAAGCACAGAAAATGGACTCGTATCAAATTACAGCCATTGAAATAATGCAACCCAATTAAAAAATCAAGCATATATTTCCAGCAATATATACCAGTGATGGAATGCACTGTGGTCATCAAACCCTCAATGATGCCAAATTTATCATTGATGACCTATCACAATTCAACATCCAACATAATCAGCCGTTTGTCATTGCATACTACGAGTAGATGACAAAAACATAAAACCATAAAGGCAGAATATTACCTTGGCCAGAGGAGCTAGACAGTTTGTGGTGCAGCTAGCATTGGAGACGATATCAATGTCAGACTTGTATTCATGCTCGTTCACACCCACCACAAACATAGGAGCATCTTTGCTAGGAGCAGAGATGATGACCTTCTTGGCACCACCCTGATGTTTAACAAGATTTGTCCAACAAGAAAGATCAGCTGAATCTAATGCTTTTCATTATGAATCATTAAGAAAAAGCATAAACGCAAAAAAAAAAAATGTATTTTGACTTTTTCCTCTTGAACATGAAGCAGAAGAATAAAAATCTAGGCACAAGAAATATTCATATGTTGATGGCATTTTTCTTTTGTATGGTGTTTACGGGTTGTCAAAGGGCATTTTGACAAGTCCGGTCATACTCAGAAAAAATATTTAACAAATATCTCGACAATAAACAGTAAATTCACAACCTAGGATCTCAACTAAACACCAAAACCTTGCAGAGAGCGCTCATAGACAAACACAAACCATAAACGCCATATTAAACAACTAGATGTTATATATCTGGATCCTATTTGAACATGCAGAAGAAATCAACCATCCAGAAAGGATCTTAACATACAAGAACAATCAAACCTATTTTGATCTATTGCTAGCATAGTCAAATAATATAACCCAACTAGATAAAACTGATTCAAATGATAAGTACCTTCAGGTGAGCAGAAGCCTTCTCCTTGTCAGTAAAGACACCAGTAGACTCCACAACATACTCTGCACCAGTTTCACCCCATGGGATCTCCTCAGGGTTCCTACACAAAAGCAGCAGTTACAGCTACTCCTATTGCCAGACCAAATCAACAATGAACATACAAATAGATTTATTAAAAAAAAAAAATCATCAGAAAGGGCAGTAGAGATCAGCCTACCTAATGCCAAAGACAGTGACTTGCTTCTCGCCAAAGAGAAGGGTCTTCGAGTCCTTAACCTTGATATCGTGGTGCTTCCACTTCCCATGCACGGTATCATACTTAAACATGTACGTCTGTAGTTCATGATCCAAAAAAACACACACCAAAAAAAAAAAAAAAGGTTCATTAGATACAAAATTAGACGCCGCAACACAAACACAAACGGATTTTTTGTGTGGTGTGTGGTGGTGTGTGATGCTGCAACACAAACACAAACGGATTTGTGTGCGCGAGCGCGCGCATGTGCGTGAGCGGCTGTGGTGTTTTTCTTTCTTTCTTTCTTTTTTTTTTTTTTGTTTTTTGGGCGGCGATCGACAAAATTTTTTGGCCTTCTTTTTTGTTAAATAAATTAGAAGCCTCCGTGAAACACTAAAATCTAAATCGAGCACGATCGATCCGTAAAAAAATCCGAGCTAAAGCTCATGCATCACGATCTCCTACATAAAATCGTGCGGATCGACAGAATTATATATAACTATTTCTAGACAACTAATCAAAGTGACGATGGATTAGTAGATACCAAGAAACGGCAAGAGTAGTAACAATCTATCAAAATAATTGACGTATTACGATAAAAATTCCACACATCAGATCATCAGATCCGTAGATCAGTAAAATTACAAAAGGATATCGCTTAATACCATGTAGTCAGTGCTGATAAACGGATCATTGACGGCCACCAACTCAATATCACTGCTCTGAAGCGCGACCCTGGCGACCAAACGCCCGATCCTTCCAAACCTAACACCACCAAACCAGACCATAAGAAATCAAAACTAAAACCTCAAAAAGATTCATCAGATCCCTGATCATCAAGATCAAAACCCTAAATCCAGACAAAAATAAGAAAAAAAGGGCCAGGAACCAACCATTGATGCCGATCTTGATCTTCTTCTCACCTGCTGCTCAAAAAATTCACAAAAAAAAGAAAAAATCACCAAAAATCAGAAAACAACGATCAAAGAGGAAAGATCCAAGTAGAAGAATAACGAGACAGAGACAGAAGAGTTTACCCATCGCGATTGGATATCAGAGAGAGACGCTGAGGAGAGAGAGAGAGTGTTTGAAAGAGACGTGGAGGAACTGGTGGGGGTTTAGCTGCTGATATAAAGACCAGGAAAAAAAAGCATACATTGGAAACCTAGCGTTTCTAGAAGCTAACAGAAACCACCGGTTTGGACCTGACTGTTCTGGTTCTGATAGACCTCAGTCATTGGTACTAAACAGTGGTCCACCAACATGGATCATTTCCATTGATTAATATTTAAATTAATTTGCCAATAAGAGAGAGGAACACAGTAGCAGTGGCGTTCCGGCGGCGCAGGAAATGGGTAAACTGCCCCGGGTGCCACGTCACCATCAAGGGGGGCGTGATCCGCGACGCCGGTTCACGCAAGAGTCAAGTTGAGGTGCGGCCAGGGAAGAAGAACGCCACTGGAGTTTGGGTTGAATTACGGGATATGCCACTGATTCCCGGGTTCGAAGAGGGAATCTTCCGTTTCTGGAGGCTTCTTTCTGGGGGAAGCCGGTGGGTTTGGGTAGGAGCCTGCCATTCCGTGACCGGACGCCGCCCAAGGATTTCGGTCTCAACCTAGGTGCGCCGATGATGACCAAAATGCCCACAGTGTGACGAGGGAAGAAGCAATAAGAGGGTCTTAGGAAGATGCATTGGGTCAATTCGAGACAAAATGAGAAAGTGGGTCCAGCCCAGCCAACATGTTTGAAGGCTTAATTGGAACTCGGCCATGTTGGCTTGCCCTTGATCATGTTAAAGTATTTAGGAGATGTTTGGTTGAAAAAAATGAGATTTAGAATCGAAATAGGAACAAATGACTTCCATTTTAACATTTGATTGAAGAATTTCATTCCAATTTTATTCCAGAGAGAAATGAAAATGATCCAATCCTCCTAAACTCATTCATATATCTTCTCTACAGATTCAAAGTTATTTCAAGGTTTAAAATTAAATTTTCTAAAATACCCTTCATCTTTCATTTCTCCTTTGGAAACCCTGATAACCCCGATGACCCCCGATAACCCCTGATGGCCATGGACTCCCTCGATAACCTGATAGAAAAAAAGATGGTAGAGAAACCCTAGCCTTTGGTAGATCTCCCTGGCTCCCCTCTCGTTGCCGTCGCTTTCAATCCTCCACCTTTTGCCGACGGCCGACTGTGCCGACCTCTCCTCTCCTCTTCTCTCATCATCGATCGATCTGGTCTCCGATCCCTCTCCGCCTCTCTTTTCCGCTTCTGGACTCTCTCTCTTGCCGTCGCCGACGCACTCTTGTTTCTTCGAAGTTTATCTCTTCTTCCCTTCTATTCCTTTCTCCTCCCATGTCTAGTCCCACTCCTTGACCAGAACCCTAACCCTAATTAACATTTTATTGGCCATTGCCTCTCACCACTTGTATATTACATAGTATTTTCGTTCTTAACTACAACTTGACCAAGTTGTAATTTTGTAAATTACATAGTGGAAAAGCTCGTATTATAAGATTTTCTGGAGGTAGGATGTGCAGAACTTATGTATCTCCAGATTATGTATGGATTTTGCTTCTTATATTATATTTGCTTATATAAATTAAAGCTTCAATATCTAGAACATGTTTTTCTTTCCTTACGTTTGTTATTTGATGTTATAATGGATTTACCATTTTTCAGTCAATAATTTTATTTATGTTATAATTGGAGAATGAACAAGAGAAGGGCTTATGTTGACTCTATTTTTCAAGATGTGTCATATTTCTCTTCACTCTCTAAAGTTTGTCATACTCTAATATTTATTTGTTCTGAAGTTGAAATAAGTTGAAGTTCACTGCTTGTAACTGATGAATGCCTAAAGACCTAAATAGGTGCACTAAAACTTCTTATGGAAGCTTGATTTGTCAGAAAACTCAAAATGGTGACAGGGTTATTTTGTTTATCATGATTACTACAAATCTACATCAAAGTATTTGCCTAATATATTTGATTTGATGCATCACAGGTGCTGTAGAGAATTTAATGAACGATTTTTTTCGAGATTAATATGTTATGTATGATTCGTAATGGTTTTCTTGGATATGAAGTATTAGGGTATGAGATTAGGATTGGTGACACCTAGAATGACAAATTGTACATTTTGGAGCCTCTATTTTCATTTCTTATCTCCAATTCATCAGTATATAAACAGAACCTGATGTACAAAATATTACAGATGGGGGCCTCTAAACAAGATTTTGTGTATTAAAGATAGGGTTGGTAGATTTTTCCTAGAAAAAGGGACTGGTAGATGGAGCATTAGGACCTATTTGGGTAATCCAATAGGATTGGGATGGGTTTTTTATTGCATTCACAGATGGGGCAGCCGACTTGTGCATGGCCCATATAAAGCCAACACCCCTCAAGCCTAAATCTTGGGTAAAAAAAAAATAAAAAAAATATATATGAGTCCCATTTTTTTTCTTCCTGCTGGCAGGGCAGCCGGAATATTCTTGTTATTGCTGTGCCATCATAATTATGTTATTCCTTCTATGTTATGCTATACTAGTTTGCCTTTCTACTTCTTTGTTCCTTTGATGTACACATGTTACTTTCATTACTTATATCTATATCTTATAACTAGGTGCTTTTTCATTTTATAATAAAGCATTGGACTCTTATTTATCAATTTTATTTTATTGGTTATCAATATTTTTGCTAAAAATAATACTATGGATAACTGTGTATACAGAAAATGGCTCGTCGCCCTATGAATTTGAGAAGGAGAAGAATGCATACATTAGCATTATGTGTATGATGTTTGTGGTATATATGACTTGGTATTTCACGAGATTGATCTATCTTAGGAGGTGTCAGTTGATAGCAAAAAAAAAAGAGAGAAAATTGTTAAGAATTAAAAACCTAAATAAGCTTATTAATGAGAATGACAGAATATGTGTGAGTCAACTCCGAATGGATAGAAGAATATTTAGTAAACTCTGTGAGATGCTTAGAAATATTGGGGGATTGAGAGATTTTCGAAACATATCCTTGTAAGAAATTGTTGCTATGTTTCTTTATACAGTAGCCCACCATCAGAAAAATAGGACAATTCAAAATTAGTTTGATAGAAGCAGAGAAACCATGAGTCGACAGTTTCACTTATGTGTTAAAGCTATATTGAAATTACATAGAGTTTTGTTCAAAACTCTTAGCTTATTACAGA
The DNA here is from genome assembly GCF_000442705.2 of Elaeis guineensis. Classification (NCBI taxonomy): domain Eukaryota; kingdom Viridiplantae; phylum Streptophyta; class Magnoliopsida; order Arecales; family Arecaceae; genus Elaeis; species Elaeis guineensis. The sequence continues at coordinate 132,407,841 of NC_026000.2, forward strand.
AGACTACACAAATGATGCATGAATATTTTCAAGGTATATGATAATACACCTTATTCTATTTTCTTATTACTTAGATATTTTTGTAAATTTTTTTTAGTGTTTTAGAATTGCTTAGGAGCATTAGATGGTACATTCATTAGAGTGATCGTTTCTGTCGAGGATAAATCAAGGATCGAACAAGAAAAAGTGATATTGCAACTAATGTCTTAGACATTTGTTCGCCTGACATGCAATTTATATATGTGCTGTCTGATTGGGAGGATTCTGCACATGATGCCCGTGTGCTTCGAGATGCTATGAGTAGGCCAAATGGTTTCAGAGTGCCTCAAAGTATGTATATATATTGATGAACACAAATATATAAATGAAGCTCATTTTAATTTTCTTGCCTTATAATTACAATATGTAATGCTTTTTCATTTTATATGTCAAGGTTGCTATTACTGGTTGATTCTGAATACACCAATGGAGAGAGATTTCTTGCCCCATATAGAGGGCAATGTTATCATTTCAATGAGTGGAGAAATGGATGACGACTACAGTCTGTAGAAGAATATTTCAACAAAAACATGCTTAAGCTAGGAATATAATTGAGAGTGTTTTGGATTGCTCAAGGGACGATGGGCAATTCTTAGGAGTCCTTCGTTTTTTCCTATACAGACCCAATGTCGTATTATTATGGCTTGCTGTCTCCTTCATAACTTAATAAGGAGGTATATGCATAGAGACCCTATAGAAGAGGAAGAAAAGGAAGAGAATGAAGAGGAAGAGGAAGGAGAGGAAGAACAAGGAGAGGATGAAGTTGAGTTCATCATCACTCTTGAGACATCTGACCATTGGACCAATTTTAGAAACACTTTAGCTCAACAAATATTTAACAATTGGAGATTTATATCTTTTAGGAGTTGATTGTGTTTTATGTTTTATGTTTTTATATTTTTGTTTAAGTATTTTAGTTGAATATCAGAACATTGGACCTAGCATATTATGGATTTGTTATGAATTATTTACTTGTTATGAAACTATTTGTTATATGGTTCTACTTATTTGTGTACTTTATATTTAAATTTTAATAATATTATTGTTATATACTTGTAATATATGTTATTTTTAAGATAATGGCTATACTTGTTATGACCATTAAAGTCATAATTTATAATTATTATAGGATGGAATCTGATGAACGTAGTCAAGTTAATCGTGGTAGAGGAAAGAACAAGCGTCTATGAAAAATGATGAGGAAGCGATGTTAGTGGAATACCTTCAGGAGTTGTCTACTGATCCCATATGAAAAGGAGAGGATGATTTTAAGAATGGATATATGCACAAGTTGGAGAAAATGATTGAAGAAAAATTATCTGATTGTGGTTTGAAGGATACTCCACATGTTGAATCCAGGATAAAATATCTAAAGCAAAAGTATAGTGCTATTGTAGAGATATTATCACAAACAGGATGCACATGAAATGATGAAAAGAAGATAATCTCTTATGATAAAATATGGTGCATGGAGTGGTGCAAGGTACATTTTATAAATATTAATTTTGTAACTCAAATAATATTTTGTTTATTGTTCATCTCTTAATATATATGATTTTCTAATGACAGGTGCATGAGTCTGCCAAAGATTTGTGGAAAGTAGCTTTTTCTCATCTAGATGTACTTGAAGAGATCAATGGGAAGGACAGGACGATAGAAAAGGATGCTGAAACATTTGCAGAGGCTATTAAAAATATAGAGAGAGAGGAGGCAGCTATTTTGAGTGATAAAGATTCAGTGGACCTTAGCATGGATGAGGATGATGGAGGCCACTTGGTTACACAGCCTCCTTCGATAGAGAAGACAACCAGTAGCAGTTCGAGAAAGGCAAAGAAGCAGAAAGTTATCCAACAGAAGGAAGCAAGGATGGCGAGAGAATCCGATCCTATGAAGGAGACTTTAGAGGCCATATCTACGACCCTCGAGATATTTATGTTGCACATGGATATGCATTTTGGTACCATAGCTGAAGCAATGGCACGTGAGTAAGAGATGGCTGAGAAGAATACGGCGAGAGTAGTGGAGGAGCTACTTATATTAGAGGTATTGACTAGTGTGAAGTGATAAAGATGGCTGATATTCTCGCAGCAGAGCCTAACAAGAGTATAGTATTCTTCTCCCTTCCACCACAGTTAAAGAGGTAGTACGTGTTTAGCCTCCTTGACTAGGGCATTGGTGCATCAGGTTTTAGACACTAGTATTTCATGTGATGCTATTGTTGGAGTGCTTGACTTTTTGTTATGGAAATGTGAGAATCTTTTGGTTAGATTTTCATGGTCATGATGATGTTGGATCAGTGAATTGGATCATGTTTGTTTTGTTTGGACTGAGATTTGATCAAATTTGGAGGTTGCTGGCATATCTGTTCTCCTATATTTGGCTATGATATATATCATTTGCAGGATTGTCATGATTTATTTGAATCTTGATAATTTTGATATGACAAATGATGTGCGGTTTAGGTCTTGGAATAATATAAAATTATGGCATCATCTGCTTTCACATCTTCGGACTCCAAAATGCATGTTTAGATGAGATAAGGGCTAAATTTATTTTAAGTAGATCAATTTAGAATTATTTTTAACTTCAGTAGTCTAATATAATATTGATAAATAAATATAGAAAATAGACTTATTTTCCTTCCTTTTCTTGTTGCTTGATTACATTGATGGAACAAGATCGGACAAACCAATCCTTTGTTAAAATATTTATTGTTGGCTTGCATTCCATTCAAAATTGTTATTCTCGAATATACTGATTTTTCAAGGAGGTAATGTTATTGGCTGCAATAACCTTGCTATATCTGACAAAAGAGTTAGCTGCAAGCATGTCAGTTTGCATACATCAGTTGATGGCTCTGCCAAAGTTGCAGTGGTATGCCCTCTATTTTTTTTTAGTATATTATCTTAAATTGCTTCTTTGCTTCCATGACTTGTGATGGGAAAAGATTGGTGGCCCAGCTACGTTTAATAATTATGGCCTTACTACAGGTTGTGATATGGGGCATATAATTTGGAACACATTGTATCATTTTATCAGAGCTTATTTTTCTAATACTTATGTCTATTTGCTAATCATTTGCTATTTCATTTACCTGGATATTAAAAGTGAAGAGATACAGACTGTGTTTACTTATTCATATATTTAATATCTTGGTATTTTAAATGACCTTGCAGGAAGGATCAAATCCTGTTATTGCAAAATCTGGTAACCAAATAAAGAAGCTCTCTGTTCAAGACAAAGATCTGATTGTTCAGGGTGGCATTATTGATTTGATTCCTGGTAATTCATACTCCACATTCTCTAAATCCTAACTGAAATATCCCCTTAAGTCTCAAATTTCTGTTGATGCAAGTCACTGACCTACATGTTTTTCTTGTTGCATTCAAATTAATAATTTGCTCTTTATCCTGAAGCTTTTGCTCATGTTATTCAACCTCTCAGTCTTTCTGTTGATGCAATCTCTGAGCTCGGTGGGAGCAATAGCAAGCTACATCTTTTCCACCTTGCATTGAACTTGTTAATTTGCTCCCTATTCTGAAGTTCCAGCTCCTGTTATTCAACCACAGAAGCTATCCTAAAGCATTGATGTGAGTAATGAGAGTTCCAGGCTTGTCTCCATACCATCTGAAGAGTCCTCCAGACTCTCTCTCTCTCTCTCGCACTCTCATTCTCTCTCTCACACACACACATTACATCTTGAAAGGAGAATTTATATAGGGTCACAAAGAGTCGACAGTAGAAATCAAGGTGAGATCTTTTCAGTATTTATAGGTCTTCTTGCACAGACCATAATATTCTTCCACAGCAGATTGCAAGGCAGCTAATAATATGACCATGGAGAAAAAAGTTGAATATATTGGTGAGGAGAAAACACAATCTCAGTTCAATGAGTATGATGAATAAGATCACAATTGGGTGTTCTTATTTGCTCATAATACAAGTTCTGAACAAAAGGAGATCTCTTTTCCCATTTCTATTTTGCGCAAGCAAACTGAGGGCCTGAGGAAATTACAGGAACAAATTGAGGTGACATCACATGATACACGAGTCATCTATTTAGACTAAAGTTTCTCTGATGGAAGAATTTGATTGGTTCCCTCAGGTGTAAAGAAACTTGTAGTTCTGAATAGAAGTGCTAGCTATCGGTTACAATTGCATGTATAAACTAATTCATTGGATTTTGAAAAGGTGCGTGAGTAAAAGATGAAATTACATATTTGCTTTTTAAAAAGGTACGTATTGTGGTTGTGACAGTGAAATTGATGTTGATTTATTATGATTTTTTAAATATTATGATGAACTTCAGCTACCTCTCGATAGAAGAAAGAAGAAGGAAAAGAATGACTGAGTACTAAAAGATGTTGGAATTATCAGCACTTGTTCATATTTTTTCTCATACATATGTGTTATCTATCCTTTTACTATTTTTTTGATTGGATTTTGAGAGCTCCAGCAATTTTTACTTTAGCTTGCTCTTTTTATCTATTATTAATTGCTACCTATTAAAAATTTAGATGTTGAATCTTGTCAAAAGTTTATGTCATTTTTTTCTTCGGTGTTGCAGAAGTGAAGACCAACCTGCTCATTTCTCTTGCAGGTATGTGTATACATGTTTATTTTATTTGCTCTTTATCTTAACATGGAGACAAATGGTTAGAATTGTCATTCAGATATCTTATTCTGTGCATATGAAATTGCTTGATGCTTATGTGCAATCTCAAAGCCATAATTGATGGTAGTTTTATTCTTTTGCAGAGCTGCTTCCTAATATCTCCTGATATTATTAGCATGATCAGTTGCAAGATGATTTCTGTCATTGTGCCTCTAATGAGTCCACTAGATGGCAGTCTTATTGCTAAAAATAGTTGAAAATAGCAGATCCTATCGCATGCTATCATCTTTTTACAATATGATGTAAGAAATAGTTAACAAATACATGAATTTTAATTGCAGTAGCTACTGTGGCCAAAGAGATGTCTTTTATTGTTTAAGGCATTGGTTCGGGCAAACCTAGTTGCCAGATTTTATAATTTAAAAAAAAAATAATAAATTTAAACTAATATTGATGGTGCAGATTGCCTTTATAAAAATTCAATATCTATTAACTTCTACATTGTACCTTTACATGAGATAGTCTGTAATCCATGTAACAGAAAGTAAATTTCAATCTTTTTTTTTTTTGTGTGCATTCAATTTAATATCTGTGATTATACGTTGACAATGGCTGTTATACGTATCAATGCTAGATACAGTTTGATGTTGGTGATTGTAGATTTTATTACTACCATGCTTATTCATGCAACTGGCCAGAAATTTATGATGAAATGCCATTAAAGTTTGCAATTTCTGAACGTTTCATTTATGTATTCAGGGTTGAGGAAGGTTAATTTTTTCTTTTCTTTTCACTAAGCTCTGGATAAACAGATGTAAGCACATTTTTGTTATCTATTTATCAAAGCTCCCATAATAGTTGATTTGTTATCTATTTATTATTTTAAAAAATTTAATTTTTGAAAATTTTTAGTTCAAAGATAAAAATAAAAATTTGAATTGATTCTGATTCCTATATTTAGATGAACCAAATAACAACAATGGAAATCATCTATTTCGATTCCGATTTCGGTCACGAACCAAATGTTTCGGAAGATTTAGCTATTCTGATTCTGATTCCAAAATATTCTGATTTTTATTCCCATTCTGATTTTAGTTACGAACCAAATACCCCTTTATTTACTTATATTTTAATTTCTTTTGGTGGCCTTAGTTGTAGTTAAAAAGATTAATACTTGACGTATGTGGTACATATTGGTTGTTGTAAAATAAATGTCATTGTTGTGGTCCCATCGATGAGTAAATTATTTGGGATTTAAGACCTAATATCTTGGTATTCTTTTACTTTCTTTTATGAAATAGTAAATGCACTTATCTGCCCTGAATTGGCTTATTTCAATTCTGTTTTCTTTGAAGTATTCATTAAAAAATTTAGCGCAACTTACTTTGTATATAGAAAGTCTTATTTTTAATAATTTTAAAAATTTTATCAATCTCCTACTTCCTCTTGTCTAAATAAAATTAAGCTTCTATTTTACACTACTTATACAAACAATACGTGTCTTGCATCCTTTAGAGAAGTATTAACATTTTTTTATATTTTTCACAACTTCAAAATACACCTATCATTTTTTTTGCTCTATCATCAAAAGTTTTATATTTTTAAGATTTGTTGAAAACCACCTTATTCCTCTTTTTATATCACTCATTTTAAATAAAGCACTATGTACAAAAAGCAAAACCTATGAAAACCCTTTTCCTTTGAATACAGTCAAAGAAAGACCCATATGATTGAATTATTAGGTCCAAATGCTTAAAAATATCTCTTGAGCTTTAAAAAGATGCAAGGATTTAGTTATGCATATAATAACTACTAGCACAATGCTCGAGCCTATTGGTTTTATAAATATAGATATGAAAAAATTTGAGGTTGAAAATAGAATATATAGATTGATCTAATTATGAATTTGAATAATTTGAGGACAAATAACTTTTGTTTTGAGAGGACATGACTTTTAATATTGTCATTGTCACTGCTTCCTCCACAGATCTCATGTTATTGTTTTTCAACTTTAGTCATTTTTCTGTGAGTTTTTGTTTTCTAAACCTCCTTGCCTCCATCACTAAATCTTTTCTTTGCAGTGCGTGATGAGCAACCAAAATGACAATGTCACAGAACCCATAAACCTTCCAAAAGTAGGCAACACAACATAGGGGTTATACTTTTTCTCATCTGATCATAACACAATTATGTAACTAAAATAGTGAAAGCAACTATCATAACATCGTAAAGAACTTGCAAACAAGTACCAATTAAGACAAAAGAAACCATCAATTTTATGCAAAAAAAAAAGAAAAGAAAACACATATTTCACTCGATTTGAAAATCCTATATCATTCATAGAAGAAACAGAACTGATTTTAATATGCACTGGTTATGTGAATGGTTATTAGCATAACTTATAAACCAAACTACCTAATCCTATGAGGCATGCTAGGTTTCATCTAATGCAAAATAACTGGTTTCTAAGATGTTACCAAAATTTGTTCTTTTCAAGTGTTGACAGTGATTAACATGAGAGATTCATAAAAAATAACATAAAAATCATAATTTTGTAAAAAGCATATAATCATAATAGCTTAGAATCTCAAAAGATCTGCATGATGTTATGGATCAATTATAATTCTTAAAACTACATACAATATTATTTAAACATCAATACATAACTGAGTTTACTTTGAAGTTTTCTTATTTCATTTTTTAACCAACATAAGAAAAAAATTCAAAAGAAATAAATACCAGGATGTTTCAGCTTCAATTTGTTCCGTGCCGGTGTCAAGCCACTTGCAATGACCAAAGAGAAACATGCAGTAAGTATCTAAATAAAAATAGTGCAAATCTATTCATCTAGTTATTCAACAATGATTTAAAAATAAATAAAATATAAAGTAAAAAAATATAAAAATAAAAAATTAAGTAGAATAGATGGCAACCAATTTGACTGAAAAATACAATTATATAGACATATTGTAATTTTGAATGAAATAATAGTTAATTAGAACAAAAAATATAGAAAAAAATAAGAAGTTAACGAAGAACATAAAATATTGAATTAATAAAAAGAAGACAAAGACAATCTGGAACATAGGGAAAGTGAAAGATGTTATAATGGGAACCTTAATAGTTAATATACAAAGAGTGTGCATTTGTGCATGAGATCCAAAACTTTAATATTTGAATCAAAGAGCAAATCATATGTTACCAAGAACATATTACCAATAATAGATAGAAGACAGAAGATATTGGATAAATGAAGTTGATCGTCTGTGAGGTCTATGCCGCTACCAAGCGACATCTTTTTTTAAAAGACAATAAAAGCAACAGCACAAACACAGAATAGTTGCATCGAGATCATAAATATCTGATTCATCATATTTTGATTTTGATATATTATCTTTTGAGAGGAAGAAGAGTATAGGTTTTCTCCATCCGTTTGTGTTTCCTTTCTTTTTTTCCCTTTTCCTTGCTTTCATTTTGTTGCTAAGTGTTTAGTTAATATATTAAAAGAAGATCCCAAATACCTTTCCCAATCGAGAGAGAGAGAGAGAGAGAGAGAGAGAGAGAGAGAGAGAGAGATCAGATTTGGAATTTGTCCCTCCCAGCCTCCCACCTGATTGAGACTCTCGAGGATAGAAAAAAAGAAAGAAAATACCCAACACAAAACCCCAGCCATCATCTAAGCTTCCCTTTCGGCCGCTCCAAGCCTCCCACCTGATAGAGACTCCTGAGGATGGGAAAATAGAGGAAAAATGAAGAAAACATAGGAAAATCAACAAAAACGTAGGAAAGATGGAAAAAAGTTAAAGGTAAGAGCTTTTCCACATAGATGATCATTTTTTGGAGGAAGGCAATGGTAGAAACCGACGGAAGGTCGCGGCAAGGAGAGTAGGGAGGAGGTGGTGTCTCAATTTTTCAAAGATCTGTGGGAAGGGATGCACCTAAGGGAGATTGGAGGGGGAAGGCTGATACCAGTGATAATGGAGAGGAAGACGACAGTGGAGGCCGATAGGGAAAGGTGGTGAGGAGAGCAGGGAGGAGGTGGGTGTCTACAAGGACTCAGGAGGGATTCAAAGTAAAAAAGAAAAAAAAAACACGTTGCTGGAAAAAAATCATTATGGAGAGTTTCGAGCTTGACACGTAGCACGTTGGAAGATTATTCCATAATCTTATGTGTCCATATGAAATTTCACCCTTAATATCTGTTTATTATTTTACCAATACCATATAGATTGCTGGTGTAGTCCCTACTAATATGGGACCTATCCTTTTAAAATAAAGTAGAAGGGGAACATGGCCCTATTCTTTTTGTGGCCAAAAGCAAGATATGGAAGAAGCAAAAAAGAAAAAAATTGGTGTCATTTTATCAAATGATCAGATCGAAGGAACTTTAGGTGATTCGCATGTAAATTTTCATCACATAAAAAGAAGCAATAGAAGATAAATATTAAAATAATTTTAATATTAAAATCATGTCTTGATCTAATCAAAAAATCACCTAAGGATCGATTAACATGCATGAATAAATTTTACAACTAAATCTGAAATCAAAACCAAGAAAGAAAAGGATTATACTTGAACCGCTTTCCATTGTCTTACTCGGATCGAATCCTATGGATTTTCTAGATTTCTGACGTAGCCATGCAAGTGCCTAACCTTTACTAGTACCCATATGAAGATGACCTAATTAGAGCACCGAGACCACCGGAATGCCAGAACCTTATAGGCCTCGCTCCTTTACTTGGATCTGGGCTCTTTCAAGATCTCCAATAACAGGACTGCAGTACGATCTCATCGTGCTGATCTGATGGGATCTGAATAGGACCATCAAGAAAAGAAGAAAACTCCTTTTTCTTCTTTTTCTCTCTCTTTGATCACTCTCTCTCTCAGATCCTATCTAGAGAGAGAAGGGGCGTTGGGATGTGGAAGAAAGGAGGGAGAGATGGCATTGAGAAAGTCTTACAGCAAGTAAGAAAACATCTTGAACCCCTTGCATGCCAATACATGCCGTCCTTTTTAATTTTGCCGCACAAAAACCTCCCAACCTCTTACCATATGGGATAGGATACTCTTCCTAATCTGAATCAAATTCAAATAGAAAAGAGTGTCCAAAAAGAAAAGAGAGACCTAGAGAGATGGGACACCAACTATTGGCATCCCCTTTTCCTTTCATGCATGCAAGGGCGCGCTCTTTCTTTCTCTTCTTATTTTGTCGCACAAAATAAGTCTCCCACATTCAAAATTGATAAGAACTGATCCATTTTAAATTTGAATTCGAATTGGATTAATTCTTATTCCAAAAGGAAAGGGGAGGCGCCAACTAGCACCTCCACACACCTTCACGTGCACAAGAGAAAAGTGGCATGATTTCTCATGCCCCAACACCTCTTGGTCGGCCAAATAAGGAGAGAGAAGCCCAAAAAAAAGTGAGCTCAGATGGTCTTCTTCAATTGGATCTAATTTATTGGATTTGTGTCCTAGAAGTCAATTATTGGCTGATACATTATGTAATTCTAGGACCTATACTTGTACTTATAATTTTTTATTATCAATAAAGAACTTTTTCTTTCCAATCATGTTTATGTGTTCATGATTTGTCCTAAAAATTAACAAAGATAATTTTTGTATATTTTTAAAGAGTTAAGAATTTGAGACATACATTAATTAGTGGTTAATTTTTAAATGCTTCCAATCAAAGGATTGTCACGGAGGACAGTGATCAATCCATTTGAGATCGATACACAGTTCACCTCCCTTGTGGCAGATAAGTCTCGGATCTGCGGTATAGAAACACTGGGATGAAGGTACAGATGGTTGTTAGAGAACAACTTGCACTGAACATGACCAACACGAAAACCACATAGATGTCTACTCACTCGTCAGTGATCTTCTCGATGCTGCAGTGGTGTGAGCAGTCTTTTGACTTACGGTGTTATTGACTATTCACAGCGAGGCTACTGAGTTTGATTGCATATTTTCTTGGTTCCTAGCCATTCGGATCCTTGCTATGTATGTTGGCTTCAGTAGGTTCAGATTCGCTGTTTGGAGTAGGATGCACCTAGATAAGATCTATCAATCTTGATAGAAAAGGAGAAGTCCGATGCGATATGTGAGATTGAGTTCAGAAAGTCTTTAGTCAAAGCAAGTGTGAATACTGAAAAAAATATCACGGGATTCACAAAAGAACTCGAGTTGAGCCGATTTAGCATATGACTGACGATGGGATCTGACGAGCTCTCCATGACCTCTATCAAGTCGGGACTCACAATAGAAAGACTGAATCATATGATAACTGTGCTTAGAAGTTCGTACTTTTATTCTATTGAATTGTCACTACATACTGCTAGGTGTCACTGATGGATTGTGAGACTCATCGGACGTCATCTTGATGATCGATGACCCTCGAAAGGTAGAATTAAAAATATTTCAATCCATCAAAAAGAGTTTCAATGATATTGTGATAGAGATTACAATATATCTCACTACCAGATAGAATGGAACGTATGGGGTTACATATTAAGAAATTTAATCTCAAATTTATCAATTGGGCTTATGTAGTTTCAATCGGGTTATGATTTATTGAAATCCTATTAGATTTATGAGAACCATGCTAGCACACAGTTAAACCTAATTCTTCTCGAGACTTTGATTTGATCAAGTCCATAGCCTTGAACCTAACCTAAATTTATTTAAATTTAATTGGACTCTTAATTGTGAGCCCAAGAGGATTTGATTAAGTCAATTAGTTGACATAATTATCCTAACATTATCTCTTCTTTATCTCCTAATTATCTCAAAGTATGCATGTGAAATAGATGGAAGAATATGTGGTGCATCTTTTTCTTTTTGAAAATTATTGAGTGCCATATCCTAGAGGGGCCCACCCCCTTTTATGTGTCATGACGTGAAGGAGTTAATCTCGTAGTTAAGATCAAAGGAGTTGATCAAATTCTTCAAGGTTAAGGTTCTTTTTGAGAAAAAAAATCTTATACGAGAAGAAAAAGTTCGAGATCGATCCCGGTGGATATCCGTAGAGATCGGACAGATGTGTGGCTCAACCTTCTATGAATCTGAGATCATCAATAGTGGTGAATTTCTATCCGTGCAAAGATAATGAGATCTGATCTCATAAATTTTTTTTAAATTTTAGATTGATAATATGTGCTTTCCCTGGGCTTGGATAGGTTTAGATCTGGTATCTAGCATGTGGGGTTAAAGAGTTTGACCCGTTTTGTTTTCTGCTGTCTATTTTCAAAGTTTTGAAATCTACACATACTGCCTATCCGATTTTGTAACAGTGGTATCAGAGCCACAGATTTTGAAAACACATATGATCTGATTTTTAGATTAGATCTGAAAGTTTTAATGATTTAAAATTAATTTTATGCTGATATAAGGTTATCCTAATATAGAGTTTACCCCTTATATTGCAAAGATTATCCTAGCACAAGATTGATCGATTTTGAAAAATTATTTTTAAAATAAATAAATCAAATCTTTTAGATGTAAAAATTAATATATGTGATATGTTTAATTTGTATTTAGATCTGAAATTAGAATGATTAAAAGCTCACATCAAATTGATATAAGATTGTCCTGATATAGGGTTTACCCCCTATATTGTAAAGGTTATCCTATTTTGATGTGAATCAGTTTTTGAAAAGGTATTTTGAAATATTTTGATCATTATTTCAGATCTGATTTTATACATATTTAATATATATAAATTTAGTTTTAGATCTAAAATTAATATATTTGTAATGCATATTTGATTTAGATCTGAAACTACATATATTCGATATATGAAACTAGATTTAGATCTGAAACAGTTTCAAGATCATAAATCATTAGTTGCATGTAATGAAATATAATCTAAAAATCATTTTTAGATCTGAAATTATATTGTTGCATATGGATATGGGTTGAACAAATAAGATCTAAGTGAACAGACTACAATTAGGGTCTAATTGATTAGATCAGGTTAGAACCCATCTTCGATTTTGAGCAGTTGATTGAACCTAATCGATGGATGATTAGGATTAGATCAAAGGGGCTCAAAGTCGACTTTAGTTGTAGATTGTCACATCGATTCATATTTTGATGTAAGTTGATTAACTCAAGATCGAATTTGGCTAAGTGATTCGGGACCATCTCAATAGGTTAATTTAATTGATTCTAATCGATCAATTTGGTGTCTAAAGTAAGTATTTAGATGGTGGTTATTTAATTAATTCCGTTGTCTGACCTGATCAATTTTGATTGGTGTCTAAGGAAAGTAATGGGGGGACCCCCATACATCTTAACTTACCTGGCCATCTTGAGAGATTTAGTTTCGTGTTAGGTTACTTGTTGACTCGAGTTCACCCATACCAACTAGGATGGTTAGATATATTGATGTGCTGATCTGATTTAATCAGTCAGATGTCAGATTTGCTGATTTAGAAGAAATCTAAACCCAAATCTTCTCATTAAATATTAAGTCTAAAGGTCTTCCATCATTGTAGAGATGCAGGTACCTTCCTGACATTGATCATTCTCGACTGGTTATAGTGGTTCGATTGTATCGAAAAGGTACAATCACTCTATTAACATTTGATGTCCTAGGGTAGAGATGGGGTTGGGCTCAATAACTGTTAGGTGAGGGTCCCAATGATGGCTTTGCGTCCGCTGGTGAACGATTGGTCTGACTTAACTAAGAAATATGCCAATAATTATTAGGTGAGGCCACAGGACTTAGTGAAGCAATGGACAAAGTATTGTCTACTCATCAGTCTGTACTCATCAATAACTATTAGGTGAGGTGTGTATAAATTAATGAGACTGCAGTACCCACTTGAAATCGATCACATATAGATTTTCATTTCTCCACCCAAGGAGTGTGGAAGATTTGAGAAAATAGCAGGAGCCTTTGTTTATTTTTAAAGTTCCTAGAATAAACAATATTATAAATATAAAATCTAACTAGAAATTATTTTCTCTGCAAATAACCATGTCGAGTTCAAACCCCTTAGTTCAAATCTTTGATACAAATAAGTTGACTGGCATAAATTACAAAGACTAGCTCCAAAATTTGAGAATTATTCTCAATTATGAAAAACTCACCCATATCCTCGATCAGGAAGCACCTGCATTACTTGCTCGTCCATCCACTGATCAACGAGCTGCACTTGAGAAGTAGATGGATGAAGATAACAAGGCAAAGTGCTATATCTTAGCGTCCATATCCAATGATCTTCAGCAGCAGCATGAAGATATGAAGACTGTCAGAGAGATGCTGGTTCACCTGCAAGAGTTGTATGGTAAACAGAATCGTACAGCTCACTTTGAGGTCTCTCAGAGACTTTTCAGAGCGAAGATGCATGATGGGCAGACCGTCGATGATCATTGTTTAACAATGATCAAGGACATAGAGGAGCTTCAGAAGCTCGGTATAAATATGGACAAGGAACTGCAGGTGGATCTAATCCTCTAGTCTCTTCCTGACTCATATGGGCAATTCATTATGAACTACCATATGAATAAGATTGATGTTATTTTGTCAAAATTATTGAATATACTGGTGACTGCAGAGGGCACCTTGAAAAGTTTAAAGGGCATAGTTCTGGCTGTAGAGCGGGCTTCCTCCAAAAAGAAGTCTTTTTTCAAGAAGAAGAAAAAGCTCGCAAAGAAGTAGAAGAACGAGACCAAGCCCAAGAAACAGATTTCGAAGAAGACTGACGACAAAAGAAAATATTTCTATTGCAATGTCGAAGGCCACTGGAGAAGAAATTGTCTGACCTACCTGACGACTGTCAAGAGCAGAAAGAAGGATGGGCCTTCTGAAGGTACATCTGAGTTGCTCGATATTGAAACTAATCTAATGATTTTCTCTTCTTCTAGTTGAGTTCTTGATTCTGGTTCAAGTGCTCATTTATACACTTCAATGCAGGATCTTGAAGAAGTCAGGAGGTTGAGGGAATGCAAGATTACTCTCTGAGTCAGCAATGGAGCAAGGGTGCTGCTGTGGCCGTTAGGACCTATCCTCTGTAACTATCGTTAGAATTTAGTTTGCTTTTGAAAGGCTGTTTTTATGTACCTGTAGCTAGTAGAAATTTAATTTTTATCTCTATGCTGGCACAGGATAATTATAATTTTTATTTCAATAAAGATATATATTTTATTTATTTTGAAAATAAACTTGTGACACGTGCTTTCTTGATTGACGATCTTTACTATTTGCATACAGATGCAAGTGTAAACATTAACGAGTAAATAGTGAATGCCATAGGGTCTAAGAGATTTAAAGATAGGATCAACCAAAAGTATCTGTGGCATCTTAGGCTAGGCCATATTGGAGAAGACAGACTTATCAAACTGGAGAAAGATGATCTTCTTAGACCATTGACTTTCGAGTCTTATCCAGTCTGTGAATCGTATCTTCAAGAAAAAATGATCAAGCTGCCCTTTATGGGACAAAAAGAAAGTGCCACTGAGATATTAACCCTGATACACACTGACATATGTGGTCTATTTGATGTACAAGCCAGGGGTGGCTATATCTACTTCATAACCTTTACTGATGATTATTCATGGTATGGGTTCGTGTATCTGATGCACCAAAAGTCTGAAATCTTTGAAAAATTCATAGAATTCAGATATGAAGTAGAAAAATAGATCGAAAAACTCATAAATATTCTTCAATCAGATTGAGAAAAAAATATCTTAGTGAAGAATTTTCAACCTATCTAAAAGACAATGGCATAGTCTCACAGTGGACACCTCCAAGGATACCTCAACTCAACGGAATATCTGAAAGAAGGAATCGGACCCTATTAGATATGGTCCAATCCATAATGAGCTTCACAGACCTTCATGACTTTCTCTGGAGATATGCTTTGCTTTCTACGATTCATCTCTTGAATCGGATTCTCTCTAAATCTATTCCTACCACACCATATGAATTATGGCATGGTAAGAAGTCAACTCTTGGGTACCTCAAGATTTGGGATGTCTGGCCCACGTCAAATGATAGCAGATGGATAAGTTAGAGGCTAGGTTCTTTAGGGCTCGTTTTATAGGATATCCTAAGAAAATTATAGGATACTACTTTTATCTTCCTGAGAATCACAATGTGATTGTGAGCCGCCATACTGTCTTCTTGAAAAAAGAGTTTATCCATGATGGAGGCAGTGGGAGAAAGATTGAGCTCGAAGAGAAAGTCTTTGAAAGCATCAAGTCCAAAGATCTGAACCCAATAATGAGCCAGTAGATGTGATACCTTCTCCATCTCGTAAATCAAGTAGGGTCTCCCATCCTCTTGAAAAATATTTAGGTATTCTTATAGAGGATTTAGAGGAAGCATTTTTGTGGGAGATAGAAACATTAGGAATGATCCCAAAATCTACGATGAGGCAATGTTAGATGTAGACTCCGAGAAATGGATGGATGCGATGAAGTCAGAAATCAACTCCATGCATTCCAACCAGGTTTGGTCCTTAGTAGATCCACCTAAAGATATTATACCTATTGGGTATAAATGGATTTACAAAAGGAAGATTGGGTCAGATGGTAAGGTAAAGACCTATAAGGCAAGACTAGTCGTGAAAGTTATAGCAATGCAAGGTATTGACTATCATGAAACTTTTTTACCTGTAGCCATGCTGAAATCCATCCATACTTTACTTACAATAGCAGCATTTCATGATTATAAATCTGACAGATGGATGTGAAAACTACTTTTCTAAATGGATATCGAGGAAGATATCTATATGGAGCAGCCTCTGGGTTTTACATCCAGTGATAGTGATCACAAGGTCTGTAAGCTGTAAAGGTCATATATGGACTCAAGCAAGTATCTCGGAGTTGGAACACTCGCTTCAATGATGTGATCAAAAGTTTGATTTCATCAAAAAAAGAAGAGCCGTGTGTGTACAAAAGGTCAGTGGGAGCGCTATCACATTCCTCGTATTGTACGTGGATGACATCCTTCTGATTGAAAATGATATTCTCATACTAACGTCGGTCAAAATATGATTGTCGAAAGAGTTTGCCATAAAAGATTAGGAGAAGCTTCCTACATTCTTGGTATAAAGGTCTATAGAGATAGATCCAAGAGAATGATAGGACTCATAGCATATGTATATAGAGGAGGTGCTGAAGAGGTTCAGCATGAAAAACTCTAAGAGGATCTTTTGCCCCTTAGACATGGCATTTATCTTCTAAGAAGATGTGTCTTGATACACCTGAGGAGATCCAGCGTATGAGCAAGATCCCTTATGCTTCGACAATAGAGAGTCTCATGTATGCCATGTTATGTACACGCCTGATATAGCACTTGCCGTGAGTGTCACAAGTAGATATCAGGCGAATCCAGATGAAGAACACTGATTACTGTTAAAAATATCCTTAAGTACTTGAGAAGGACTAAGGATTTGATGCTGGTCTTTGATGGAGGATCGGAGCTAAAATTGAGGGATAATCGATTCAGACTTTATGACTGATGTCGATGATAGAAAGTCTATATCGGGTGTATCTTCTTGTGTAATGATGGTGCGGTTAGTGGAAGAGTTTCAAGCAGCCGATCATTACAGATTCAACCATGGAAGCGAGTACATCGCCACCTCTGAAGCTACTAAGGAAGCCTTTTGTTCAAAAAGTTTGTTGCAGAGCTGGATGTGATTCCATCAGATGCCATTGCACTGTACTGTGACAACAACGATGCCATAGCTCTCGCTAAGGAGCTCAGGTCTCACCAGAAGTCTAAGCACATAGAGTGCGGTTTCACATTATGCGAATACCTTGAGAAGAAGTTCTCGAGATACAGAGAGTCGACTCTGCGCTGAATGTGGTAGACCCGCTGACCAAGCCTCTCAGTCAGTAAAAGACCGAAGCTCACTTGAGAAGATGGATCTTAGATATATGGCCAATTGACTTTAGGTCAAGTGAGAGTTTGTTGGATTTGTGCCTAGAAGCCAATTGTTGGCTGACACATTATGTAATTCTAGGCCTATACTTGTACTTGTAATTTTTTATTATCAATAAAAGTTTTTTCTTTCCAATCATTTTATGTATCCATGATTTATTTAGAAATTAACAAAGATGATTTTTATATATTCTTAAAGAGTTAAGAATTTGAGACATACATTAATTAATGGTGAATTTCTAAATGCTCTCGATCAAAGGATCATCATGGAGGACAGTGATCAATCCATTTGAGATCGATGCACGGTTCACCTCCCTTATGGGCAGATGAGTCTCGGATCTACGGTGTAGAGATACTGGGTGAAGGTGCAGGTAGTTGTTAGAGAATAACTTGCACTGAGTGTGACCAATATGAGAACCACATGATGTCTACTCACTCATCAGTGGTCTTCTTGATGCTGCAGTGGTGTGAGTGGTCCTTTGACCTACGGTGTCATTGGCTATTCGCAGCGAGGCTACTGGATTTGACTGCACATTTCTTGGTCCCTAGCCATTCGGTCCTTGCTGTGTATGTTGGCTTCAGTAGGTTCAGATTCGCTGTTTGGAAGTAGGATGCACCTAGATGGATCTATCGACTTGGTAGAAAAGGAGAAGTCCTATGCGATTTGTGAGACTGAGTTCAGAAAGTCTTTGGCCAAAGCAAGTGTGAATACTGAAAAAGAGTTTTCAAAATTCACAAATGAACTCGAGTCGAGCCAATCTAGCATATGACTGATGATGGGGTCTGACGAGCTCTCCATGACCTCCGTCAAGTCGGGACTCATGATAGAAGACTGAATCATACGATAACTGCACCTAAGGATTCATACTTTTATTTTACTGAGTTGCCACTACATACTGCTAGGTGTCACTGGTGGATTGTGAGACTCATGGACGTCATTTTGATGATCAATGATCCTTGAAGGGTGAATTAAAAATATTTCAATCCATCGAAAAGAGTTTCGATGATATTGTGATAGAGATCACAATATATTTTGCTACCAGATAGAATGAAACCTATGAGGTCATACATTAAGGGATTTAATCTCGAATTTATCAATTGGACTTATGAAGTTCCAATTGGGTTAGGGTTTATTGAAATCCTATTAGGTTTATGAGAACCATGCTAGCACACGGTTAAACTTAATTCTTCTTGAGACTTTGATTTGATCCAGTCCATAGCCTTGAACCTAACTTAAATTATTTGATTTAATTGGGCTTTTAATTGTGAGCCCAAGAGATTTGATTAATCAATTAGTTGGCATAATTATCCTAACATTATCTCTTCATCTCCTAATTATCTCTAAGTATGCATGTGAAAATAGATGGAAGAATATGTGGCGTATCTTTTTCTTTTTGAAAATTATTGGGCACCATATCCTAGAGGACCCATCCCCTTTTATGTGTCATGGCATGGAGGAGAGAGAGTGGGGTCCACGCCCATCACTTTTGGCTAGAGATCCCTTTGGGGCGCCAACTCCATCACTTTGGCTAGAGATCCCTTTGAGGGGCGCCAAGAGTTGGTGCCCCAACCACCTGACATGTATTCCATGGATGCCCATTATACATATTTAAAAGGGCTGATTAATTATCATTTATATCTGATTTTATTTAACATAAATCAGATTTAAAAGATAAAGAATTCTTATGAAATAAGAATCTACCTTTTTAAGTTGATAGGATTCCTAATATGTGTCAGGATTTGTGTCTATTTAAAGGAGGCTTCTAGGGTTTCAAGATTGATTGAATTTTTTATCAACAAAACTCTCCCTCTCTCCATCTCCACACTCCTCTCATCATTTTCTTCTTTTCCACATCCAAAAGTTTGATGCTCTTTCTTCCACATGCCTAGAAGAAGTTCTGGTGACTTAGAGATTGAGGATCGAGGAGAAGAAGAAGAAGACTGCAGATTAAGAAGTTGAACTCGTAGTTAAGATCAAAGGAGTTGATCAAAGTCTTCAAGGTCAAGGTTCTTCTTGAGAAGAAAAATCTCATATGAAAAGAAAAAATTCAAGATCAATCCCGATGGATATCTGTAGAGGTTGGATACGTGTGCGGCTCAACCTTCTACGAATCCAAGATCATCAATAGTGATAAATTTCTATCTGTGCAAAGATAATGAGATCTATCTCATAATTTTTTTTTAAATTTTAGATTGATAATATATGCTTTTTCTAAGCTTGGATAGGTTTAGATCTGGTATTTAGCATGTGGAGTTAAAGGGTTTAATCCATTTTGTTTTTCACTGTCTGTTTTCAAAGTTTTGAAATCTACACATACTGTCTATCCGATTTTCTAATAGTCCCAACACCTGTTGGTTGGCCAAATAAGGAGAGAGAAGTCCAAAAAAAAGTGAGCTCAGGTGGTCTTCTTCAATTAGATCTAATTTGGGTTTAAATCGAATCTAATTCAAGTCCGATTCCTAATTCCAATGCAACACTTGCAATTAAGTCCCTTATGCTAACAATTAGCAGTTTTCAAATTTGTAACTCTTACAAATTGATCCAAATCATCAATCTAATTGATAATTTAATTATGATCCAAGCTATTGATCAGGACGAGCTTCTTTTCTATGTGATCCTTCAGATTCTATTCTATCTGATAGTGAGACATAGCGTGATCTCCATCATAGTATTATTGAAATTTTTTTCAATGGACTGGAAACCATTCCAACTCATCCTAACAAGGATCGTTGATTCAAAAATGA